>NW_027209167.1:0-222945 GCF_027789765.1 Dendropsophus ebraccatus
ATGGTGCCTAGGTGCCTGTCATCCAATCCGCACTGAATTTCATTTCTAGCACATAGCCAAAAAATCGCCCCATTGACTTACATTGGAGTGCAGAAAAGGTCATTTTTTCTCGGTCCCTTTAAGAGGTAGGAGTTAAACAAGCTTAGGTCTGCGGTGCCCAGGGGGGACCCCATCCAGCCCACACTGAGTTTCATTCCTACCACCTTAGGAAAAAAAGTCATTATTTTGAGGCTTAGAAGTCATTTCTGCAATTCCCATAGAAAATCAACGGCGTCTCTATTCAATTGTGTGGAGCGCATATCAGGTGGGTTTTCTCTGCCGGCTTAAGAGATACACGTGAAACTAAAGCCGATCCTGGGTGCCTAGGGTGCCTGTCATCCAATCCGCACTGAATTTCATTTCTAGCACATAGCCAAAAAATCGCCCCATTGACTTACATTGGAGTGCAGAAAAGGTCATTTTTTCTCGGTCCCTTTAAGAGGTAGGAGTTAAACAAGCTTAGGTCTGCGGTGCCCAGGGGGGACCCCATCCAGCCCGCACTGAGTTTCATTCCTACCACCTTAGGAAAAAAAGTCATTATTTTGAGGCTTAGAAGTCATTTCTGCAATTCCCATAGAAAATCAACGGCGTCTCTATTCAATTGTGTGGAGCGCATATCAGGTGGGTTTTCTCTGCCGGCTTAAGAGATACACGTGAAACTAAAGCCGATCCTGGGTGCCTAGGGTGCCTGTCATCCAATCCGCACTGAATTTCATTTCTAGCACATAGCCAAAAAATCGCCCCATTGACTTACATTGGAGTGCAGAAAAGGTCATTTTTTCTCGGTCCCTTTAAGAGGTAGGAGTTAAACAAGCTTAGGTCTGCGGTGCCCAGGGGGGACCCCATCCAGCCCGCACTGAGTTTCATTCCTACCACCTTAGGAAAAAAAGTCATTATTTTGAGGCTTAGAAGTCATTTCTGCAATTCCCATAGAAAATCAACGGCGTCTCTATTCAATTGTGTGGAGCGCATATCAGGTGGGTTTTCTCTGCCGGCTTAAGAGATACACGTGAAACTAAAGCCGATCCTGGGTGCCTAGGGTGCCTGTCATCCAATCCGCACTGAATTTCATTTCTAGCACATAGCCAAAAAATCGCCCCATTGACTTACATTGGAGTGCAGAAAAGGTCATTTTTTCTCGGTCCCTTTAAGAGGTAGGAGTTAAACAAGCTTAGGTCTGCGGTGCCCAGGGGGGACCCCATCCAGCCCGCACTGAGTTTCATTCCTACCACCTTAGGAAAAAAAGTCATTATTTTGAGGCTTAGAAGTCATTTCTGCAATTCCCATAGAAAATCAACGGCGTCTCTATTCAATTGTGTGGAGCGCATATCAGGTGGGTTTTCTCTGCCGGCTTAAGAGATACACGTGAAACTAAAGCCGATCCTGGGTGCCTAGGGTGCCTGTCATCCAATCCGCACTGAATTTCATTTCTAGCACATAGCCAAAAAATCGCCCCATTGACTTACATTGGAGTGCAGAAAAGGTCATTTTTTCTCGGTCCCTTTAAGAGGTAGGAGTTAAACAAGCTTAGGTCTGCGGTGCCCAGGGGGGACCCCATCCAGCCCGCACTGAGTTTCATTCCTACCACCTTAGGAAAAAAAGTCATTATTTTGAGGCTTAGAAGTCATTTCTGCAATTCCCATAGAAAATCAACGGCGTCTCTATTCAATTGTGTGGAGCGCATATCAGGTGGGTTTTCTCTGCCGGCTTAAGAGATACACGTGAAACTAAAGCCGATCCTGGGTGCCTAGGGTGCCTGTCATCCAATCCGCACTGAATTTCATTTCTAGCACATAGCCAAAAAATCGCCCCATTGACTTACATTGGAGTGCAGAAAAGGTCATTTTTTCTCGGTCCCTTTAAGAGGTAGGAGTTAAACAAGCTTAGGTCTGCGGTGCCCAGGGGGGACCCCATCCAGCCCGCACTGAGTTTCATTCCTACCACCTTAGGAAAAAAAGTCATTATTTTGAGGCTTAGAAGTCATTTCTGCAATTCCCATAGAAAATCAACGGCGTCTCTATTCAATTGTGTGGAGCGCATATCAGGTGGGTTTTCTCTGCCGGCTTAAGAGATACACGTGAAACTAAAGCCGATCCTGGGTGCCTAGGGTGCCTGTCATCCAATCCGCACTGAATTTCATTTCTAGCACATAGCCAAAAAATCGCCCCATTGACTTACATTGGAGTGCAGAAAAGGTCATTTTTTCTCGGTCCCTTTAAGAGGTAGGAGTTAAACAAGCTTAGGTCTGCGGTGCCCAGGGGGGACCCCATCCAGCCCGCACTGAGTTTCATTCCTACCACCTTAGGAAAAAAAGTCATTATTTTGAGGCTTAGAAGTCATTTCTGCAATTCCCATAGAAAATCAACGGCGTCTCTATTCAATTGTGTGGAGCGCATATCAGGTGGGTTTTCTCTGCCGGCTTAAGAGATACACGTGAAACTAAAGCCGATCCTGGGTGCCTAGGGTGCCTGTCATCCAATCCGCACTGAATTTCATTTCTAGCACATAGCCAAAAAATCGCCCCATTGACTTACATTGGAGTGCAGAAAAGGTCATTTTTTCTCGGTCCCTTTAAGAGGTAGGAGTTAAACAAGCTTAGGTCTGCGGTGCCCAGGGGGGACCCCATCCAGCCCGCACTGAGTTTCATTCCTACCACCTTAGGAAAAAAAGTCATTATTTTGAGGCTTAGAAGTCATTTCTGCAATTCCCATAGAAAATCAACGGCGTCTCTATTCAATTGTGTGGAGCGCATATCAGGTGGGTTTTCTCTGCCGGCTTAAGAGATACACGTGAAACTAAAGCCGATCCTGGGTGCCTAGGGTGCCTGTCATCCAATCCGCACTGAATTTCATTTCTAGCACATAGCCAAAAAATCGCCCCATTGACTTACATTGGAGTGCAGAAAAGGTCATTTTTTCTCGGTCCCTTTAAGAGGTAGGAGTTAAACAAGCTTAGGTCTGCGGTGCCCAGGGGGGACCCCATCCAGCCCGCACTGAGTTTCATTCCTACCACCTTAGGAAAAAAAGTCATTATTTTGAGGCTTAGAAGTCATTTCTGCAATTCCCATAGAAAATCAACGGCGTCTCTATTCAATTGTGTGGAGCGCATATCAGGTGGGTTTTCTCTGCCGGCTTAAGAGATACACGTGAAACTAAAGCCGATCCTGGGTGCCTAGGGTGCCTGTCATCCAATCCGCACTGAATTTCATTTCTAGCACATAGCCAAAAAATCGCCCCATTGACTTACATTGGAGTGCAGAAAAGGTCATTTTTTCTCGGTCCCTTTAAGAGGTAGGAGTTAAACAAGCTTAGGTCTGCGGTGCCCAGGGGGGACCCCATCCAGCCCGCACTGAGTTTCATTCCTACCACCTTAGGAAAAAAAGTCATTATTTTGAGGCTTAGAAGTCATTTCTGCAATTCCCATAGAAAATCAACGGCGTCTCTATTCAATTGTGTGGAGCGCATATCAGGTGGGTTTTCTCTGCCGGCTTAAGAGATACACGTGAAACTAAAGCCGATCCTGGGTGCCTAGGGTGCCTGTCATCCAATCCGCACTGAATTTCATTTCTAGCACATAGCCAAAAAATCGCCCCATTGACTTACATTGGAGTGCAGAAAAGGTCATTTTTTCTCGGTCCCTTTAAGAGGTAGGAGTTAAACAAGCTTAGGTCTGCGGTGCCCAGGGGGGACCCCATCCAGCCCGCACTGAGTTTCATTCCTACCACCTTAGGAAAAAAAGTCATTATTTTGAGGCTTAGAAGTCATTTCTGCAATTCCCATAGAAAATCAACGGCGTCTCTATTCAATTGTGTGGAGCGCATATCAGGTGGGTTTTCTCTGCCGGCTTAAGAGATACACGTGAAACTAAAGCCGATCCTGGGTGCCTAGGGTGCCTGTCATCCAATCCGCACTGAATTTCATTTCTAGCACATAGCCAAAAAATCGCCCCATTGACTTACATTGGAGTGCAGAAAAGGTCATTTTTTCTCGGTCCCTTTAAGAGGTAGGAGTTAAACAAGCTTAGGTCTGCGGTGCCCAGGGGGGACCCCATCCAGCCCGCACTGAGTTTCATTCCTACCACCTTAGGAAAAAAAGTCATTATTTTGAGGCTTAGAAGTCATTTCTGCAATTCCCATAGAAAATCAACGGCGTCTCTATTCAATTGTGTGGAGCGCATATCAGGTGGGTTTTCTCTGCCGGCTTAAGAGATACACGTGAAACTAAAGCCGATCCTGGGTGCCTAGGGTGCCTGTCATCCAATCCGCACTGAATTTCATTTCTAGCACATAGCCAAAAAATCGCCCCATTGACTTACATTGGAGTGCAGAAAAGGTCATTTTTTCTCGGTCCCTTTAAGAGGTAGGAGTTAAACAAGCTTAGGTCTGCGGTGCCCAGGGGGGACCCCATCCAGCCCGCACTGAGTTTCATTCCTACCACCTTAGGAAAAAAAGTCATTATTTTGAGGCTTAGAAGTCATTTCTGCAATTCCCATAGAAAATCAACGGCGTCTCTATTCAATTGTGTGGAGCGCATATCAGGTGGGTTTTCTCTGCCGGCTTAAGAGATACACGTGAAACTAAAGCCGATCCTGGGTGCCTAGGGTGCCTGTCATCCAATCCGCACTGAATTTCATTTCTAGCACATAGCCAAAAAATCGCCCCATTGACTTACATTGGAGTGCAGAAAAGGTCATTTTTTCTCGGTCCCTTTAAGAGGTAGGAGTTAAACAAGCTTAGGTCTGCGGTGCCCAGGGGGGACCCCATCCAGCCCGCACTGAGTTTCATTCCTACCACCTTAGGAAAAAAAGTCATTATTTTGAGGCTTAGAAGTCATTTCTGCAATTCCCATAGAAAATCAACGGCGTCTCTATTCAATTGTGTGGAGCGCATATCAGGTGGGTTTTCTCTGCCGGCTTAAGAGATACACGTGAAACTAAAGCCGATCCTGGGTGCCTAGGGTGCCTGTCATCCAATCCGCACTGAATTTCATTTCTAGCACATAGCCAAAAAATCGCCCCATTGACTTACATTGGAGTGCAGAAAAGGTCATTTTTTCTCGGTCCCTTTAAGAGGTAGGAGTTAAACAAGCTTAGGTCTGCGGTGCCCAGGGGGGACCCCATCCAGCCCGCACTGAGTTTCATTCCTACCACCTTAGGAAAAAAAGTCATTATTTTGAGGCTTAGAAGTCATTTCTGCAATTCCCATAGAAAATCAACGGCGTCTCTATTCAATTGTGTGGAGCGCATATCAGGTGGGTTTTCTCTGCCGGCTTAAGAGATACACGTGAAACTAAAGCCGATCCTGGGTGCCTAGGGTGCCTGTCATCCAATCCGCACTGAATTTCATTTCTAGCACATAGCCAAAAAATCGCCCCATTGACTTACATTGGAGTGCAGAAAAGGTCATTTTTTCTCGGTCCCTTTAAGAGGTAGGAGTTAAACAAGCTTAGGTCTGCGGTGCCCAGGGGGGACCCCATCCAGCCCGCACTGAGTTTCATTCCTACCACCTTAGGAAAAAAAGTCATTATTTTGAGGCTTAGAAGTCATTTCTGCAATTCCCATAGAAAATCAACGGCGTCTCTATTCAATTGTGTGGAGCGCATATCAGGTGGGTTTTCTCTGCCGGCTTAAGAGATACACGTGAAACTAAAGCCGATCCTGGGTGCCTAGGGTGCCTGTCATCCAATCCGCACTGAATTTCATTTCTAGCACATAGCCAAAAAATCGCCCCATTGACTTACATTGGAGTGCAGAAAAGGTCATTTTTTCTCGGTCCCTTTAAGAGGTAGGAGTTAAACAAGCTTAGGTCTGCGGTGCCCAGGGGGGACCCCATCCAGCCCGCACTGAGTTTCATTCCTACCACCTTAGGAAAAAAAGTCATTATTTTGAGGCTTAGAAGTCATTTCTGCAATTCCCATAGAAAATCAACGGCGTCTCTATTCAATTGTGTGGAGCGCATATCAGGTGGGTTTTCTCTGCCGGCTTAAGAGATACACGTGAAACTAAAGCCGATCCTGGGTGCCTAGGGTGCCTGTCATCCAATCCGCACTGAATTTCATTTCTAGCACATAGCCAAAAAATCGCCCCATTGACTTACATTGGAGTGCAGAAAAGGTCATTTTTTCTCGGTCCCTTTAAGAGGTAGGAGTTAAACAAGCTTAGGTCTGCGGTGCCCAGGGGGGACCCCATCCAGCCCGCACTGAGTTTCATTCCTACCACCTTAGGAAAAAAAGTCATTATTTTGAGGCTTAGAAGTCATTTCTGCAATTCCCATAGAAAATCAACGGCGTCTCTATTCAATTGTGTGGAGCGCATATCAGGTGGGTTTTCTCTGCCGGCTTAAGAGATACACGTGAAACTAAAGCCGATCCTGGGTGCCTAGGGTGCCTGTCATCCAATCCGCACTGAATTTCATTTCTAGCACATAGCCAAAAAATCGCCCCATTGACTTACATTGGAGTGCAGAAAAGGTCATTTTTTCTCGGTCCCTTTAAGAGGTAGGAGTTAAACAAGCTTAGGTCTGCGGTGCCCAGGGGGGACCCCATCCAGCCCGCACTGAGTTTCATTCCTACCACCTTAGGAAAAAAAGTCATTATTTTGAGGCTTAGAAGTCATTTCTGCAATTCCCATAGAAAATCAACGGCGTCTCTATTCAATTGTGTGGAGCGCATATCAGGTGGGTTTTCTCTGCCGGCTTAAGAGATACACGTGAAACTAAAGCCGATCCTGGGTGCCTAGGGTGCCTGTCATCCAATCCGCACTGAATTTCATTTCTAGCACATAGCCAAAAAATCGCCCCATTGACTTACATTGGAGTGCAGAAAAGGTCATTTTTTCTCGGTCCCTTTAAGAGGTAGGAGTTAAACAAGCTTAGGTCTGCGGTGCCCAGGGGGGACCCCATCCAGCCCGCACTGAGTTTCATTCCTACCACCTTAGGAAAAAAAGTCATTATTTTGAGGCTTAGAAGTCATTTCTGCAATTCCCATAGAAAATCAACGGCGTCTCTATTCAATTGTGTGGAGCGCATATCAGGTGGGTTTTCTCTGCCGGCTTAAGAGATACACGTGAAACTAAAGCCGATCCTGGGTGCCTAGGGTGCCTGTCATCCAATCCGCACTGAATTTCATTTCTAGCACATAGCCAAAAAATCGCCCCATTGACTTACATTGGAGTGCAGAAAAGGTCATTTTTTCTCGGTCCCTTTAAGAGGTAGGAGTTAAACAAGCTTAGGTCTGCGGTGCCCAGGGGGGACCCCATCCAGCCCGCACTGAGTTTCATTCCTACCACCTTAGGAAAAAAAGTCATTATTTTGAGGCTTAGAAGTCATTTCTGCAATTCCCATAGAAAATCAACGGCGTCTCTATTCAATTGTGTGGAGCGCATATCAGGTGGGTTTTCTCTGCCGGCTTAAGAGATACACGTGAAACTAAAGCCGATCCTGGGTGCCTAGGGTGCCTGTCATCCAATCCGCACTGAATTTCATTTCTAGCACATAGCCAAAAAATCGCCCCATTGACTTACATTGGAGTGCAGAAAAGGTCATTTTTTCTCGGTCCCTTTAAGAGGTAGGAGTTAAACAAGCTTAGGTCTGCGGTGCCCAGGGGGGACCCCATCCAGCCCGCACTGAGTTTCATTCCTACCACCTTAGGAAAAAAAGTCATTATTTTGAGGCTTAGAAGTCATTTCTGCAATTCCCATAGAAAATCAACGGCGTCTCTATTCAATTGTGTGGAGCGCATATCAGGTGGGTTTTCTCTGCCGGCTTAAGAGATACACGTGAAACTAAAGCCGATCCTGGGTGCCTAGGGTGCCTGTCATCCAATCCGCACTGAATTTCATTTCTAGCACATAGCCAAAAAATCGCCCCATTGACTTACATTGGAGTGCAGAAAAGGTCATTTTTTCTCGGTCCCTTTAAGAGGTAGGAGTTAAACAAGCTTAGGTCTGCGGTGCCCAGGGGGGACCCCATCCAGCCCGCACTGAGTTTCATTCCTACCACCTTAGGAAAAAAAGTCATTATTTTGAGGCTTAGAAGTCATTTCTGCAATTCCCATAGAAAATCAACGGCGTCTCTATTCAATTGTGTGGAGCGCATATCAGGTGGGTTTTCTCTGCCGGCTTAAGAGATACACGTGAAACTAAAGCCGATCCTGGGTGCCTAGGGTGCCTGTCATCCAATCCGCACTGAATTTCATTTCTAGCACATAGCCAAAAAATCGCCCCATTGACTTACATTGGAGTGCAGAAAAGGTCATTTTTTCTCGGTCCCTTTAAGAGGTAGGAGTTAAACAAGCTTAGGTCTGCGGTGCCCAGGGGGGACCCCATCCAGCCCGCACTGAGTTTCATTCCTACCACCTTAGGAAAAAAAGTCATTATTTTGAGGCTTAGAAGTCATTTCTGCAATTCCCATAGAAAATCAACGGCGTCTCTATTCAATTGTGTGGAGCGCATATCAGGTGGGTTTTCTCTGCCGGCTTAAGAGATACACGTGAAACTAAAGCCGATCCTGGGTGCCTAGGGTGCCTGTCATCCAATCCGCACTGAATTTCATTTCTAGCACATAGCCAAAAAATCGCCCCATTGACTTACATTGGAGTGCAGAAAAGGTCATTTTTTCTCGGTCCCTTTAAGAGGTAGGAGTTAAACAAGCTTAGGTCTGCGGTGCCCAGGGGGGACCCCATCCAGCCCGCACTGAGTTTCATTCCTACCACCTTAGGAAAAAAAGTCATTATTTTGAGGCTTAGAAGTCATTTCTGCAATTCCCATAGAAAATCAACGGCGTCTCTATTCAATTGTGTGGAGCGCATATCAGGTGGGTTTTCTCTGCCGGCTTAAGAGATACACGTGAAACTAAAGCCGATCCTGGGTGCCTAGGGTGCCTGTCATCCAATCCGCACTGAATTTCATTTCTAGCACATAGCCAAAAAATCGCCCCATTGACTTACATTGGAGTGCAGAAAAGGTCATTTTTTCTCGGTCCCTTTAAGAGGTAGGAGTTAAACAAGCTTAGGTCTGCGGTGCCCAGGGGGGACCCCATCCAGCCCGCACTGAGTTTCATTCCTACCACCTTAGGAAAAAAAGTCATTATTTTGAGGCTTAGAAGTCATTTCTGCAATTCCCATAGAAAATCAACGGCGTCTCTATTCAATTGTGTGGAGCGCATATCAGGTGGGTTTTCTCTGCCGGCTTAAGAGATACACGTGAAACTAAAGCCGATCCTGGGTGCCTAGGGTGCCTGTCATCCAATCCGCACTGAATTTCATTTCTAGCACATAGCCAAAAAATCGCCCCATTGACTTACATTGGAGTGCAGAAAAGGTCATTTTTTCTCGGTCCCTTTAAGAGGTAGGAGTTAAACAAGCTTAGGTCTGCGGTGCCCAGGGGGGACCCCATCCAGCCCGCACTGAGTTTCATTCCTACCACCTTAGGAAAAAAAGTCATTATTTTGAGGCTTAGAAGTCATTTCTGCAATTCCCATAGAAAATCAACGGCGTCTCTATTCAATTGTGTGGAGCGCATATCAGGTGGGTTTTCTCTGCCGGCTTAAGAGATACACGTGAAACTAAAGCCGATCCTGGGTGCCTAGGGTGCCTGTCATCCAATCCGCACTGAATTTCATTTCTAGCACATAGCCAAAAAATCGCCCCATTGACTTACATTGGAGTGCAGAAAAGGTCATTTTTTCTCGGTCCCTTTAAGAGGTAGGAGTTAAACAAGCTTAGGTCTGCGGTGCCCAGGGGGGACCCCATCCAGCCCGCACTGAGTTTCATTCCTACCACCTTAGGAAAAAAAGTCATTATTTTGAGGCTTAGAAGTCATTTCTGCAATTCCCATAGAAAATCAACGGCGTCTCTATTCAATTGTGTGGAGCGCATATCAGGTGGGTTTTCTCTGCCGGCTTAAGAGATACACGTGAAACTAAAGCCGATCCTGGGTGCCTAGGGTGCCTGTCATCCAATCCGCACTGAATTTCATTTCTAGCACATAGCCAAAAAATCGCCCCATTGACTTACATTGGAGTGCAGAAAAGGTCATTTTTTCTCGGTCCCTTTAAGAGGTAGGAGTTAAACAAGCTTAGGTCTGCGGTGCCCAGGGGGGACCCCATCCAGCCCGCACTGAGTTTCATTCCTACCACCTTAGGAAAAAAAGTCATTATTTTGAGGCTTAGAAGTCATTTCTGCAATTCCCATAGAAAATCAACGGCGTCTCTAATTCAATTGTGTGGAGCGCATATCAGGTGGGTTTTCTCTGCCGGCTTAAGAGATACACGTGAAACTAAAGCCGATCCTGGGTGCCTAGGGTGCCTGTCATCCAATCCGCACTGAATTTCATTTCTAGCACATAGCCAAAAAATCGCCCCATTGACTTACATTGGAGTGCAGAAAAGGTCATTTTTTCTCGGTCCCTTTAAGAGGTAGGAGTTAAACAAGCTTAGGTCTGCGGTGCCCAGGGGGGACCCCATCCAGCCCGCACTGAGTTTCATTCCTACCACCTTAGGAAAAAAAAGTCATTATTTTGAGGCTTAGAAGTCATTTCTGCAATTCCCATAGAAAATCAACGGCGTCTCTATTCAATTGTGTGGAGCGCATATCAGGTGGGTTTTCTCTGCCGGCTTAAGAGATACACGTGAAACTAAAGCCGATCCTGGGTGCCTAGGGTGCCTGTCATCCAATCCGCACTGAATTTCATTTCTAGCACATAGCCAAAAAATCGCCCCATTGACTTACATTGGAGTGCAGAAAAGGTCATTTTTTCTCGGTCCCTTTAAGAGGTAGGAGTTAAACAAGCTTAGGTCTGCGGTGCCCAGGGGGGACCCCATCCAGCCCAGCACTGAGTTTCATTCCTACCACCTTAGGAAAAAAAGTCATTATTTTGAGGCTTAGAAGTCATTTCTGCAATTCCCATAGAAAATCAACGGCGTCTCTATTCAATTGTGTGGAGCGCATATCAGGTGGGTTTTCTCTGCCGGCTTAAGAGATACACGTGAAACTAAAGCCGATCCTGGGTGCCTAGGGTGCCTGTCATCCAATCCGCACTGAATTTCATTTCTAGCACATAGCCAAAAAATCGCCCCATTGACTTACATTGGAGTGCAGAAAAGGTCATTTTTTCTCGGTCCCTTTAAGAGGTAGGAGTTAAACAAGCTTAGGTCTGCGGTGCCCAGGGGGGACCCCATCCAGCCCAGCACTGAGTTTCATTCCTACCACCTTAGGAAAAAAAGTCATTATTTTGAGGCTTAGAAGTCATTTCTGCAATTCCCATAGAAAATCAATGGCGTCTCTATTCAATTGTGTGGAGCGCATATCAGGTGGTTTTCTCTGCCGGCTTAAGAGATACACGTGAAACTAAAGCCGATCCTGGGTGCCTAGGGTGCCTGTCATCCAATCCGCACTGAATTTCATTTCTAGCACATAGCCAAAAAATCGCCCCATTGACTTACATTGGAGTGCAGAAAAGGTCATTTTTTCTCGGTCCCTTTAAGAGGTAGGAGTTAAACAAGCTTAGGTCTGCGGTGCCCAGGGGGGACCCCATCCAGCCCGCACTGAGTTTCATTCCTACCACCTTAGGAAAAAAAAGTCATTATTTTGAGGCTTAGAAGTCATTTCTGCAATTCCCATAGAAAATCAACGGCGTCTCTATTCAATTGTGTGGAGCGCATATCAGGTGGGTTTTCTCTGCCGGCTTAAGAGATACACGTGAAACTAAAGCCGATCCTGGGTGCCTAGGGTGCCTGTCATCCAATCCGCACTGAATTTCATTTCTAGCACATAGCCAAAAAAATCGCCCCATTGACTTACATTGGAGTGCAGAAAAGGTCATTTTTTCTCGGTCCCTTTAAGAGGTAGGAGTTAAACAAGCTTAGGTCTGCGGTGCCCAGGGGGGACCCCATCCAGCCCGCACTGAGTTTCATTCCTACCACCTTAGGAAAAAAAGTCATTATTTTGAGGCTTAGAAGTCATTTCTGCAATTCCCATAGAAAATCAACGGCGTCTCTAATTCAATTGTGTGGAGCGCATATCAGGTGGGTTTTCTCTGCCGGCTTAAGAGATACACGTGAAACTAAAGCCGATCCTGGGTGCCTAGGGTGCCTGTCATCCAATCCGCACTGAATTTCATTTCTAGCACATAGCCAAAAAATCGCCCCATTGACTTACATTGGAGTGCAGAAAAGGTCATTTTTTCTCGGTCCCTTTAAGAGGTAGGAGTTAAACAAGCTTAGGTCTGCGGTGCCCAGGGGGGACCCCATCCAGCCCGCACTGAGTTTCATTCCTACCACCTTAGGAAAAAAAAGTCATTATTTTGAGGCTTAGAAGTCATTTCTGCAATTCCCATAGAAAATCAACGGCGTCTCTATTCAATTGTGTGGAGCGCATATCAGGTGGGTTTTCTCTGCCGGCTTAAGAGATACACGTGAAACTAAAGCCGATCCTGGGTGCCTAGGGTGCCTGTCATCCAATCCGCACTGAATTTCATTTCTAGCACATAGCCAAAAAATCGCCCCATTGACTTACATTGGAGTGCAGAAAAGGTCATTTTTCTCGGTCCCTTTAAGAGGTAGGAGTTAAACAAGCTTAGGTCTGCGGTGCCCAGGGGGGACCCCATCCAGCCCAGCACTGAGTTTCATTCCTACCACCTTAGGAAAAAAAGTCATTATTTTGAGGCTTAGAAGTCATTTCTGCAATTCCCATAGAAAATCAATGGCGTCTCTATTCAATTGTGTGGAGCGCATATCAGGTGGGATTTTCTCTGCCGCTTAAGAGATACACGTGAAACTAAAGCCGATCCTGGGTGCCTAGGGTGCCTGTCATCCAATCCGCACTGAATTTCATTTCTAGCACATAGCCAAAAAATCGCCCCATTGACTTACATTGGAGTGCAGAAAAGGTCATTTTTTCTCGGTCCCTTTAAGAGGTAGGAGTTAAACAAGCTTAGGTCTGCGGTGCCCAGGGGGGGAGCCCATCCAGCCCGCACTGAGTTTCATTCCTACCACCTTAGGAAAAAAAGTCATTATTTTGAGGCTTAGAAGTCATTTCTGCAATTCCCATAGAAAATCAATGGCGTCTCTATTCAATTGTGTGGAGCGCATATCAGGTGGGATTTTCTCTGCCGGCTTAAGAGATACACGTGAAACTAAAGCCGATCCTGGTGCCTAGGGTGCCTGTCATCCAATCCGCACTGAATTTCATTTCTAGCACATAGCCAAAAAATCGCCCCATTGACTTACATTGGAGTGCAGAAAAGGTCATTTTTTCTCGGTCCCTTTAAGAGGTAGGAGTTAAACAAGCTTAGGTCTGCGGTGCCCAGGGGGGACCCCATCCAGCCCGCACTGAGTTTCATTCCTACCACCTTAGGAAAAAAAAGTCATTATTTGAGGCTTAGAAGTCATTTCTGCAATTCCCATAGAAAATCAACGGCGTCTCTAATTCAATTGTGTGGAGCGCATATCAGGTGGGTTTTCTCTGCCGGCTTAAGAGATACACGTGAAACTAAAGCCGATCCTGGGTGCCTAGGGTGCCTGTCATCCAATCCGCACTGAATTTCATTTCTAGCACATAGCCAAAAAAATCGCCCCATTGACTTACATTGGAGTGCAGAAAAGGTCATTTTTTCTCGGTCCCTTTAAGAGGTAGGAGTTAAACAAGCTTAGGTCTGCGGTGCCCAGGGGGGACCCCATCCAGCCCGCACTGAGTTTCATTCCTACCACCTTAGGAAAAAAAGTCATTATTTTGAGGCTTAGAAGTCATTTCTGCAATTCCCATAGAAAATCAACGGCGTCTCTATTCAATTGTGTGGAGCGCATATCAGGTGGATTTTCTCTGCCGGCTTAAGAGATACACGTGAAACTAAAGCCGATCCTGGGTGCCTAGGGTGCCTGTCATCCAATCCGCACTGAATTTCATTTCTAGCACATAGCCAAAAAAATCGCCCCATTGACTTACATTGGAGTGCAGAAAAGGTCATTTTTTCTCGGTCCCATTTAAGAGGTAGGAGTTAAACAAGCTTAGGTCTGCGGTGCCCAGGGGGGACCCCATCCAGCCCGCACTGAGTTTCATTCCTACACCTTAGGAAAAAAGTCATTATTTTGAGGCTTAGAAGTCATTTCTGCAAATTCCCATAGAAAATCAACGGCGTCTCTATTCAATTGTGTGGAGCGCATATCAGGTGGGTTTTCTCTGCCGGCTTAAGAGATACA
Organism: Dendropsophus ebraccatus; assembly: GCF_027789765.1. NCBI lineage: Eukaryota > Metazoa > Chordata > Amphibia > Anura > Hylidae > Dendropsophus > Dendropsophus ebraccatus. Next base: position 14,231 of record NW_027209167.1, read on the forward strand.
CGTGAAACTAAGCCGATCCTGGGTGCCTAGGGTGCCTGTCATCCAATCCGCACTGAATTTCATTTCTAGCACATAGCCAAAAAATCGCCCCATTGACTTACATTGGAGTGCAGAAAAGGTCATTTTTTCTCGGTCCCTTTAAGAGGTAGGAGTTAAACAAGCTTAGGTCTGCGGTGCCCAGGGGGACCCCATCCAGCCCGCAACTGAGTTTCATTCCTACCACCTTAGGAAAAAAAGTCATTATTTTGAGGCTTAGAAGTCATTTCTGCAATTCCCATAGAAAATCAACGGCGTCTCTATTCAATTGTGTGGAGCGCATATCAGGTGGTTTTCTCTGCCGGCTTAAGAGATACACGTGAAACTAAAGCCGACCTGGGTGCCTAGGGTGCCTGTCATCCAATCCGCACTGAATTTCCTTTCTAGCACATAGCCAAAAAATCGCCCCATTGACTTACCTTGGAGTGCAGAAAAGGTCATTTTTTCTCGGTCCCTTTAAGAGGTAGGAGTTAAACAAGCTTAGGTCTGCGGTGCCCAGGGGGACCCCATCCAGCCCGCACTGAGTTTCATTCCTACCACCTTAGGAAAAAAAGTCATTATTTTGAGGCTTAGAAGTCATTTCTGCAATTCCCATAGAAAATCAACGGCGTCTCTATTCAATTGTGTGGAGCGCATATCAGGTGGGTTTTCTCTGCCGGCTTAAGAGATACACGTGATGAAACTAAAGCCGATCCTGGGTGCCTAGGGTGCCTGTCATCCATCCATCCGCACTGAATTTCATTTCTAGCACATAGCCAAAAATCGCCCCATTGACTTACATTGGAGTGCAGAAAAGGTCATTTTTTCTCGGTCCCTTTAAGAGGTAGGAGTTAAACAAGCTTAGGTCTGCGGTGCCCAGGGGGGACCCCATCCAGCCCGCACTGAGTTTCATTCCTACCACCTTAGGAAAAAAAGTCATTATTTTGAGGCTTAGAAGTCATTTCTGCAATTCCCATAGAAAATCAACGGCGTCTCTATTCAATGTGTGGGAGCGCATATCAGGTGGGTTTTCTCTGCCGGCTTAAGAGATACACGTGAAACTAAAGCCGATCCTGGGTGCCTAGGGTGCCTGTCATCCAATCCGCACTGCATTTCATTTCTAGCACATAGCCAAAAAATCGCCCCATTGACTTACATTGGAGTGCAGAAAAGGTCATTTTTTCTCTCGGTCCCTTTAAGAGGTAGGAGTTAAACAAGCTTAGGTCTGCGGTGCCCAGGGGGGACCCCATCCAGCCCGCACTGAGTTTCATTCCTACCACCTTAGGAAAAAAAGTCATTATTTTGAGGCTTAGAAGTCATTTCTGCAATTCCCATAGAAAATCAACGGCGTCTCTATTCAATTGTGTGGAGCGCATATCAGGTGGGTTTTCTCTGCCGGCTTAAGAGATACACGTGAAACTAAAGCCGATCCTGGGTGCCTAGGGTGCCTGTCATCCAATCCGCACTGAATTTCATTTCTAGCACATAGCCAAAAAATCGCCCCATTGACTTACATTGGAGTGCAGAAAAGGTCATTTTTTCTCGGTCCCTTTAAGAGGTAGGAGTTAAACAAGCTTAGGTCTGCGGTGCCCAGGGGGGACCCCATCCAGCCCGCACTGAGTTTCATTCCTACCACCTTAGGAAAAAAAGTCATTATTTTGAGGCTTAGAAGTCATTTCTGCAATTCCCATAGAAAATCAATGGCGTCTCTATTCAATTGTGTGGAGCGCATATCAGGTGGGTTTTCTCTGCCGGCTTAAGAGATACACGTGAAACTAAAGCCGATCCTGGGTGCCTAGGGTGCCTGTCATCCAATCCGCACTGAATTTCATTTCTAGCACATAGCCAAAAAATCGCCCCATTGACTTACATTGGAGTGCAGAAAAGGTCATTTTTTCTCGGTCCCTTTAAGAGGTAGGAGTTAAACAAGCTTAGGTCTGCGGTGCCCAGGGGGACCCCATCCAGCCCGCACTGAGTTTCATTCCTACCACCTTAGGAAAAAAAGTCATTATTTTGAGGCTTAGAAGTCATTTCTGCAATTCCCATAGAAAATCAACGGCGTCTCTATTCAATTGTGTGGAGCGCATATCAGGTGGGTTTTCTCTGCCGGCTTAAGAGATACACGTGAAACTAAAGCCGATCCTGGGTGCCTAGGGTGCCTGTCATCCAATCCGCACTGAATTTCATTTCTAGCACATAGCCAAAAAATCGCCCCATTGACTTACATTGGAGTGCAGAAAAGGTCATTTTTTCTCGGTCCCTTTAAGAGGTAGGAGTTAAACAAGCTTAGGTCTGCGGTGCCCAGGGGGGACCCCATCCAGCCCGCACTGAGTTTCATTCCTACCACCTTAGGAAAAAAAGTCATTATTTGAGGCTTAGAAGTCATTTCTGCAATTCCCATAGAAAATCAACGGCGTCTCTAATTCCAATTGTGTGGAGCGCATATCAGGTGGGTTTTCTCTGCCGCTTAAGAGATACACGTGAAACTAAGCCGATCCTGGGTGCCTAGGGTGCCTGTCATCCAATCCGCACTGAATTTCATTTCTAGCACATAGCCAAAAAATCGCCCCATTGACTTACATTGGAGTGCAGAAAAGGTCATTTTTTCTCGGTCCCCTTTAAGAGGTAGGAGTTAAACAAGCTTAGGTCTGCGGTGCCCAGGGGGGACCCCATCCAGCCCGCACTGAGTTTCATTCCTACCACCTTAGGAAAAAAAAGTCATTATTTTGAGGCTTAGAAGTCATTTCTGCAATTCCCATAGAAAAATCAACGGCGTCTCTATTCAATTGTGTGGGAGCGCATATCAGGTGGGTTTTCTCTGCCGGCTTAAGAGATACACGTGAAACTAAAGCCGATCCTGGGTGCCTAGGGTGCCTGTCATCCAATCCGCACTGAATTTCATTTCTAGCACATAGCCAAAAATCGCCCATTGACTTACATTGGAGTGCAGAAAAGGTCATTTTTTCTCGGTCACCTAAGAGGTAGGAGTTAAACAAGCTTAGGTCTGCGGTGCCCAGGGGGGACCCCATCCAGCCCGCACTGAGTTTCATTCCTACACCTTAGGAAAAAAAAGTCATTATTTTGAGGCTTAGAAGTCATTTCTGCAATTCCCATAGAAAATCAACGGCGTCTCTATTCAATTGTGTGGAGCGCATATCAGGTGGGTTTTCTCTGCCGGCTTAAGAGATACACGTGAAACTAAAGCCGATCCTGGGTGCCTAGGGTGCCTGTCATCCAATCCGCACTGAATTTCATTTCTAGCACATAGCCAAAAAATCGCCCCATTGACTTACATTGGAGTGCAGAAAAGGTCATTTTTCTCGGTCCCTTTAAGAGGTAGGAGTTAAACAAGCTTAGGTCTGCGGTGCCCAGGGGGACCCCATCCAGCCCGCACTGAGTTTCATTCCTACCACCTTAGGAAAAAAGTCATTATTTTGAGGCTTAGAAGTAATTTCTGCAATTCCCATAGAAAATCAATGGCGTCTCTATTCAATTGTGTGGAGCGCATATCAGGTGGGTTTTCTCTGCCGGCTTAAGAGATACACGTGAAACTAAAGCCGATCCTGGGTGCCTAGGGTGCCTGTCATCCAATCCGCACTGAATTTCATTTCTAGCACATAGCCAAAAAATCGCCCCATTGACTTACATTGGAGTGCAGAAAAGGTCATTTTTTCTCGGTCCCTTTAAGAGGTAGGAGTTAAACAGCTTGGTCTGCGGTGCCCAGGGGGGCCCATAGCCCACTGAGCCCATCCTGCAGTTACGAGTTCATAGCCTACTGAAACAAGTCATTTAAGCATTTTGAGGCAAGAAGTCATTGAGCGCAATTCCATAGAAAATCAAAGGAGCCCGTAACTCTAAATGAATTTGTGGAGCGCCTATCAAGTGGGTTTCTCTGCCGGCTTAAGAGATACACGTGAAACTAAAGCCGATCCTGGGTGCCATAGGGTGCCTTGTCATCCACAAACCTGCACTTTTCAAACTAGCACATGCCCAAAAATCGCCCCATGACTTCATTTGGTCAGTGCAGAAAAGAAGTCATTTTTGCTCGGTAACACAGAGAGGTAGGATTAAACAAGCTTAGGTCTGCTTGCCCAGGGGGGCAATCCAGCTCACACTGCCCCTCAACCTACCAGCTTTGCATTCCACCACTAGTCAGGCCTGGAATCGTCATACTTGGCAGGAGTCCCTTAGACGATTCACCATCTGCCAATTCTGGCATGAGACGCATAATGTCTACCCTGTTGGCCTGCACAATAGTTACCAGTCATCAATGGCTTCCTATTAAAGCTGCAGTTACAGACCATGGCAGCCACATTGATCGCCATGACAATAAGCTGAAAAAATAGTGGGTCCCACAACAAGCTTGTTGACTCGCATTATGAACTGCAGATGAAGTGGCATACCTGAGGGGCACTATGACCTAAGACAATCCCGCCGGAATAATGTGAAATTCCGGGGAATACCGGAGTCTGTCATGCCCAATGAAAATGCATTTCCTCCAGCGTTTTATTAAGGATGTGCTCCCTGACGGCCCGAACAGGGAGCTTGTCATTGGACCGGGCCACAGGGTCCCCACGACCCAAGCATTTGCCTCCAGACACCTCCAGAGACACTCTGGCACGCTTTCATTTCTTCCACGTGAAGGCGTTCATGTCTGCCACCAGGAATAAAAACTCTGTCCCGGACAAATATAAACAGATTGCAGTATATGCAGATTTTCCTCTGCTACCCTCCAATGGCGCCGCTTCTTTGGGCCCAGCAACCCGCACTCTCAGAGAGGAGAAACTGTTGTATAAATGGGGCTTTCCGAATAAGCTTCTGATCAGCAGAGATGGCAAAAACCTTCATAGTCCACAACATGGACGAGGCTCATCGTCTACTAGATTCGTGGGACCTAACCATCTCTTCAGCTCCCTCACCTGACCGCCAGCAGCGTTTTCCACCAAAAGACATGACCGTCGCTCTCCACCTTCCGACCAGCGAGACCGATCCAACGCTCCATGACCAGGACTATCTAACTTGAGTTCCTTGGACAGTCCTTGTGGTACATCCTAACCAGACTTTGGTGCCCCATTACCCTTTTGTTTTTCCCTTTCTCTTCTTCACCCGTTCCTACTAGGGAATCCTCGGGTGATGTATTCTGTTTATCTTGGTTCTATGTTTGTTCTGTGGTTCTCTGTTTGTTGTTTTGTTGCAGGCATCCCTACTACAACCCTCTTCATCTAAGTGTGCCAGGTGGTTCCTGTGGTTCTCGGAGTTGGGCCTCTCTACATTGTTCATCAACATCTGCTTTCCTCCCTTTTAACTGTGAGTCTCCATTATGGTACTTAAAGTTGTCTCCTACAATGTGAGAGGCCTTAACTCCCCCAACGCCGCTCTTTCCTGTGGGCCAGAAGCAAAAAAGTTGGATGCTGACGTCTTGTGCTTGGCTGAAACCCATTTAATGAGTAAAGACACGCATAGACTCCAACATCCATCCTACCCAACAATAATCATGCTTCCTTTAAATCCAAAGCCCGAGGTGTAGCAATAGCTAATTCGAAATTCAGTTTCCCTCTCTGTGGTTGAAAGTATTACAGATCCCAATGGGAGATATATTATTTTTGTTATGCAACATTAATAATGCTCTGTATACCTGGTACCCTATACGCCCCCCAGCATGGTCAAATTGGCTTTCTTGTAAGGTACTCAGACTGGTTGCCAAATGCAGAAAAGGCAAAGTATTAATTTGCTGGACTTCAACATAGTTCCTGACTTGAACATGGACGTATCCCAAAACTACTCTCGCACCAAACCCTCTCTGGACAGAATGTTGTGGCAAAGCGACTTAATTGATGTTTTGGCGTGCCCATCATAGCACGGAAATAGATTACACATACTATTCGCCTTTCCACAACAGTTATTCCAGACTGACCTCATGCTCACAGATGGCCCCCACTTTATTATCTGTTACGTCCTCAATCATCCTAACCAAATCATGGTCTGACCATTGCCCGATTATGTGTACAATCCAGGAAACAAACGTCCCTAATAGAACTTATTTATGGCGTTGCAACGCATACCTCTGTCACAGCCACATACAAAACTGAAATAGAGAAAGCACTGAAAGATTATTTACTCATAATACGACTGAAACAAGTCTCTGCTGCAACAGTCTGGAACGCTCATAAGGCGGTGTGTGATAAGGGGTATCATGGTGCAGTTAGGTAGTAGGGCCAAGAAAGAGAGAGAAAAGTTGGTGTCCTCTCTGATGCTAGATATCAAAAAAGTAGAACAATTGCACAAACGCAACCAGTTCCTGCATACCTGACAGATAAGCTCCCGTTCCCTGAGAGTGCGCCTCAAGGACGCCCTCCTGTTAGATTTTGAGTTCAAATTGCGGAAAACTAAAGCGATATACTTACACCCTTGGCGACAAGGCCGGGAGGCTTTTGGCACAGAAGCTCAAAACGCAGCACCAAAAATCCCAGATTCCATTTCTCTTTGACCCCCATACCAAGGGGAAATATATAGATCCTACCTCCATAGCTGCATGTTTCCAAAAATTTTATGGAGGCCTGTACAATTTGAAAGACGACCCTGACACCCTCCAGCCCTCACCCGAAAAAATCAATGATTTCTTGAACAAAATTAATCTTCCGACCCTTAGCCCAGACCAACTTGATTCCCTTAATGCCCCTTTCTCGATAGCGGAAATAGAAAAAATTATTAAATCCCTACCTTCCAACAAGTCCCCTGGACCGGATGGTCTGACTAACCTGTATTATAGATCATTTACCTCCATCATTTCTCCTCACCTACTGGAATTTTTTAATTTGGCCAGATCACAGGGCACACTACCGATGGAAAATCAGGCGGCCACAATAATCACTCTCCCCAAACCAGACAAAACCCCTGACTCGCCAAAAAACTTTCGCCCCATCTCCCTATTAAATTCGGATTTAAAAATTTATGCCAAAGTGTTAGCTGACAGATTGGCCCTAGTCATGCCCTCAATTATTCATAAGGACCAAACCGGTTTCATAAGAAACAGACAGGCCTATGATAACACCCGACGAGTCGTCAACATTGTGCATCATATCCATTCACGCGGGTTGCCTGCGATTCTAGCATCTCTGGACGCCGAGAAGGCATTTGATCGGATTTCCTGGATCTATGCCTTCTCGGTGCTCCAGAGGTTTGGGATTGAAGCGGAGATGCTGCGATGCATTCAAGCGTTGTACACTGCTCCCACGGCTCAGGTTTTTACTAATGGTGCACTATCCCCTCCCTTCAGTATTACCAACGGTACAAGACAAGGCTGCCCGTTATCCCCATTAATTTTTGTTATCTCCCTTGAACCGTTAGCTCAGCTCCTCCGCACAGACCCTAGAGTACAAGGAATTAAGATTGGCCATACTTCCCATGTCCTCTCATTATACGCAGATGACATTATACTTACCCTCTCATCCCCACACTCTTCCCTACCCGCTGCTTTATCTCTTCTCTCGGAGTTTAGCGAGATTTCCTATTATAAGCTGAATATAGCCAAAACGGAAGTTCTCCCCATCCACGTCTCCACAACCCAACTATCAAATTTGAAAAAATCCTTTCCCTTTGCCTGGCAACCAACTGCCATTAAATACTTAGGCACGTATATTACGGCTTCACCTGCCCTGCTATACCAACACAACTACATTCCCCTTTTGGAGGCCCTCCAAAAACAAGCTGACTCAATGACTAAACATGAAGTCGCCTGGACGGGTCGCATAGCTGCCTTTAAGATGCTTCTGCTGCCAAAGCTTCTCTACCTCTTTAGGACGCTTCCGATTCTCCTTCCGCAATCTTACTTTAAGGCTGTAAGGAAGCTTATTTCAAAATTCATCTGGGCGGGGAGGCCTCCGCGTATTGCGTACGCGGTTGCTTCTAGGCCGATAGACCGGGGGGGACTGGGGGTGCCGGACCCTTATGTTTATTATGCCGCTACCCTAATGTCTCAATTGCGAGAATGGTGGAAGGGACACACAGAGAAAAACTGGCTAGCAATTGAATCTACCTTTGCAGGAGGTAACCTACAGGCCTTATTATATGCATCTATATGGGCATCCCCCTCCCTAGATGCCCTTTCCCCACCAATGCTAGCAGGTCTTAAGTGCTGGAAAACAATGCACATGCGCAGAGGTCTCCCTGCGACGTTTTCTATGTCCCCCATCCCCATTTTATCTTTGGGATACTCACTTCCTAAAGACTCATTCCTAACCCTGTCCAGGTGGCACTCCAGGGGCTTACAGACTACTATGGACCTCTTCATACGTGGACAATTGAGATCCTTTCAAGAACTTACCCAGATGTTCCAGATCCCCCACACTGATTTTTTCCTTTATCTACAAATCAGACATCTCCTACCTGTTTGGCAGCACAAAAAAGTCAATTGGTGTTCGCAAATATCCACTGTCTTCTCATTGTCAGTTAAAGGCCTTAAACCCATGTGTGCGGTGATTAGCGGCATAGACTCCCAGGGTAAAACTCCTTATATGGAGTCTTGGGAGAAAGCCTTGGGGAAATCTTTTACACTTATGGATTGGGAGCATGCCTGTCAACACTCTCTGAAATCGGTGATTAGTACTTCACAGCGTGAATCGATTCTAAAGACAAGATTGCGTTGGTACTATACACCGCAAAAATTATTCTCAATGTATCCTTCCACAAGCCCCCTGTGTTGGAGAGGGTGTGGGCAGGCAGGTTCCTTGCAGCACATCCTATGGGAATGCCCCATGTTGAAACTATTTTGGTCTCAAGTACAACACATCCTCTCCACGATTATTTCCACTCCTGTTACTCTATCCCCGGCAATGGCTCTTCTATATTTGGATATGGCTCATATCCCTCGTAACCATCGTATATTAGCTTGTAAAATCATCACGATTGCTAGACTTGCCATCACTAGAGCCTGGAAATCCCCCACACCCCCTATTGCATACTTGATTATATCAGAAATCACGAGGATTTACACGTTAGAAAGATTCATTGCCTTTGGCAGGGGGACTATGCACTCATTCTCTAAACAGTGGGCTGGTTGGGAAAGCTCCCCTTACCATTCGCCAGACAACCCGGTCACGTTACCACTAAGCCGTTCCAGACTTATCCAAAATGGCCCCCCCCCCCCCCCCCTTCTCCCCCCCCCTTCCCACCCCCCCCCCTCCCTCCTCCCCTCCCCCCCCCCCCCCCCCCCCCCCCCCCCCCCTCACTTAAACTGAAATCTCCTTTAGTTTAATCTCCCCATCCCACAGGAACGCAAACAAATATACAAATATACATATCCATAGCGGACACTGGAATTTGCCTGTAAGTACACACACACACCCTTCTTCTACACATCTTTTCATCCAAGTATATTCTGTAGGGACTGCCTGCCCTCTCTGTGATCTTAGATATTTTTCTTCTGTTTTCTGATTACTTATTTTTTGTTTCTATAATTATTGCAGTTATGCTGCGCGAGTGCATTAGTGGACATATTCACACTGAAGAACATCCCAGTAAAATCGGGAATAGCAAGTGCAACTCATGGTTACAACTACTTTACTCCCTGATCAGCAAGGGACGTATCTATACATTTGCCCGTAATATTAATAATTAATTGCTCCACTGTTGTTTTGTATTGTATTTGTCGCATAGGCGACTCCATGTTTTATATGTTTGTTTCATATACATCTATTCTACTACTGTTTGTTAAAAAATTTTATAAAACCTTCTTCAATAAAAAACTATTGAAACGTTAAGAGGTAGGAGTTAAACAAGCTTAGAGCTGCGGTGCCCAGGGGGGACCCCATCCAGCCCGCACTGAGTTTCATTCCTACCACCTTAGGAAAAAAAGTCATTATTTTGAGGCTTAGAAGTCATTTCTGCAATTCCCATAGAAAATCAACGGCGTCTCTATTCAATTGTGTGGAGCGCATATCAGGTGGGTTTTCTCTGCCGGCTTAAGAGATACACATGAAACTAAAGCCGATCCTGGGTGCCTAGGGTGCCTGTCATCCAATCCGCACTGAATTTCATTTCTAGCACATAGCCAAAAAATCGCCCCATTGACTTACATTGGAGTGCAGAAAAGGTCATTTTTTCTCGGTCCCTTTAAGAGGTAGGAGTTAAACAAGCTTAGGTCTGCGGTGCCCAGGGGGACCCCATCCAGCCCGCACTGAGTTTCATTCCTACCACCTTAGGAAAAGAAGTCATTATTTTGAGGCTTAGAAGTCATTTCTGCAATTCCCATAGAAAATCAACGGCGTCTCTAATTCAATTGTGTGGAGCGCATATCAGGTGGGTTTTCTCTGCCGGCTTAAGAGATACACATGAAACTAAAGCCGATCCTGGGTGCCTAGGGTGCCTGTCATCCAATCCGCACTGAATTTCATTTCTAGCACATAGCACAAAATCGCCCCATTGACTTACATTGGAGTGCAGAAAAGGTCATTTTTTCTCGGTCCCTTTAAGAGGTAGGAGTTAAACAAGCTTAGGTCTGCGGTGCCCAGGGGGGACCCCATCCAGCCCGCACTGAGTTTCATTCCTACCACCTTAGGAAAAGAAGTCATTATTTGAGGCTTAGAAGTCATTTCTGCAATTCCCATAGAAAATCAACGGCGTCTCTAATTCAATTGTGTGGAGCGCATATCAGGTGGGTTTTCTCTGCCGGCTTAAGAGATACACGTGAAACTAAAGCCGATCCTGGGTGCCTAGGGTGCCTGTCATCCAATCCGCACTGAATTTCATTTCTAGCACATAGCCAAAAAATCGCCCCATTGACTTACATTGGAGTGCAGAAAAGGTCATTTTTTCTCGGTCCCTTTAAGAGGTAGGAGTTAAACAAGCTTAGGTCTGCGGTGCCCAGGGGGGACCCCATCCAGCCCGCACTGAGTTTCATTCCTACCACCTTAGGAAAAAAAGTCATTATTTTGAGGCTTAGAAGTCATTTCTGCAATTCCCATAGAAAATCAATGGCGTCTCTATTCAATTGTGTGGAGCGCATATCAGGTGGATTTTCTCTGCCGGCTTAAGAGATACACGTGAAACTAAAGCCGATCCTGGGTGCCTAGGGTGCCTGTCATCCAATCCGCACTGAATTTCATTTCTAGCACATAGCCAAAAATCGCCCCATTGACTTACATTGGAGTGCAGAAAAGGTCATTTTTCTCGGTCCCTTTAAGAGGTAGGAGTTAAACAAGCTTAGGTCTGCGGTGCCCAGGGGGGACCCCATCCAGCCCGCACTGAGTTTCATTCCTACCACCTTAGGAAAAAAGTCATTATTTTGAGGCTTAGAAGTCATTTCTGCAATTCCCATAGAAAATCAACGGCGTCTCTAATTCAATTGTGTGGAGCGCATATCAGGTGGTTTTTCTCTGCCGGCTTAAGAGATACACATGAAACTAAAGCCGATCCTGGGTGCCTAGGGTGCCTGTCATCCAATCCGCACTGAATTTCATTTCTAGCACATAGCCAAAAAATCGCCCCATTGACTTACATTGGAGTGCAGAAAAGGTCATTTTTTTCTCGGTCCCTTTAAGAGGTAGGAGTTAAACAAGCTAGGTCTGCGGTGCCCAGGGGGGACCCCATCCAGCCCGCACTGAGTTTCATTCCTACCACCTTAGGAAAAAAAGTCATTATTTTGAGGCTTAGAAGTCATTTCTGCAATTCCCATAGAAAATCAACGGCGTCTCTAATTCAATTGTGTGGAGCGCATATCAGGTGGGTTTTCTCTGCCGCTTAAGAGATACACGAGAAACTAAAGCCGATCCTGGGTGCCTAGGGTGCCTGTCATCCAATCCGCACTGAATTTCATTTCTAGCACATAGCCAAAAATCGCCCCATTGACTTACATGGAGTGCAGAAAAGGTCATTTTTTCTCGGTCCCTTTAAGAGGTAGGAGTTAAACAAGCTTAGGTCTGCGGTGACCAGGGGGGACCCCATCCAGCCCGCACTGAGTTTCATTCCTACCACCTTAGGAAAAAAAGTCATTAGTTTGAGGCTTAGAAGTCATTTCTGCAATTCCCATAGAAAATCAATGGCGTCTCTATTCAATTGTGTGGAGCGCATATCAGGTGGATTTTCTCTGCCGGCTTAAGAGATACACGTGAAACTAAAGCCGATCCTGGGTGCCTAGGGTGCCTGTCATCCAATCCGCACTGAATTTCATTTCTAGCACATAGCCAAAAAATCGCCCCATTGACTTACATTGGAGTGCAGAAAAGGTCATTTTTTCTCGGTCCCTTTAAGAGGTAGGAGTTAAACAAGCTTAGGTCTGCGGTGCCCAGGGGGGACCCCATCCAGCCCGCACTGAGTTTCATTCCTACCACCTTAGGAAAAAAAGTCATTATTTTGAGGCTTAGAAGTCATTTCTGCAATTCCCATAGAAAATCAACGGCGTCTCTAATTCAATTGTGTGGAGCGCATATCAGGTGGGTTTTCTCTGCCGGCTTAAGAGATACACGTGAAACTAAAGCCGATCCTGGGTGCCTAGGGTGCCTGTCATCCAATCCGCACTGAATTTCATTTCTAGCACATAGCCCATAAAATCGCCCATTGACATACAATGGAGTGCAGAAAAGGTCATTTTTTCTCGGTCCCTTTAAGAGGTAGGAGTTAAACAAGCTTAGGTCTGCGGGTGCCCAGGGGGGACCCCATCCAGCCCCGCACTGAGTTCATTCCTACCACCTTAGGAAAAAAGTCATTATTTTGAGGCTTAGAAGTCATTTCTGCAATTCCCATAGAAAATCAACGGCGTCTCTATTCAATTGTGTGGAGCGCATATCAGGTGGATTTTCTCTGCCGGCTTAAGAGATACACGTGAAACTAAAGCCGATCCTGGGTGCCTAGGGTGCCTGTCATCCAATCCGCACTGAATTTCATTTCTAGCACATAGCCAAAAAATCGCCCCATTGACTTACATTGGAGTGCAGAAAAGGTCATTTTTTCTCGGTCCCTTTAAGAGGTAGGAGTTAAACAAGCTTAGGTCTGCGGTGCCCAGGGGGGACCCCATCCAGCCCGCACTGAGTTTCATTCCTACCACCTTAGGAAAAAAAGTCATTATTTTGAGGCTTAGAAGTCATTTCTGCAATTCCCATAGAAAATCAACGGCGTCTCTAATTCAATTGTGTGGAGCGCATATCAGGTGGGTTTTCTCTGCCGGCTTAAGAGATACACGTGAAACTAAAGCCGATCCTGGGTGCCTAGGGTGCCTGTCATCCAATCCGCACTGAATTTCATTTCTAGCACATAGCCAAAAAATCGCCCCATTGACTTACATTGGAGTGCAGAAAAGGTCATTTTTTCTCGGTCCCTTTAAGAGGTAGGAGTTAAACAAGCTTAGGTCTGCGGTGCCCAGGGGGACCCCATCCAGCCCGCACTGAGTTTCATTCCTACCACCTTAGGAAAAAAAGTCATTATTTTGAGGCTTAGAAGTCATTTCTGCAATTCCCATAGAAAATCAACGGCGTCTCTATTCAATTGTGTGGAGCGCATATCAGGTGGATTTTCTCTGCCGGCTTAAGAGATACACGTGAAACTAAAGCCGATCCTGGGTGCCTAGGGTGCCTGTCATCCAATCCGCACTGAATTTCATTTCTAGCACATAGCCAAAAAATCGCCCCATTGACTTACATTGGAGTGCAGAAAAGGTCATTTTTTCTCGGTCCCTTTAAGAGGTAGGAGTTAAACAAGCTTAGGTCTGCGGTGCCCAGGGGGGACCCCATCCAGCCCGCACTGAGTTTCATTCCTACCACCTTAGGAAAAAAAGTCATTATTTTGAGGCTTAGAAGTCATTTCTGCAATTCCCATAGAAAATCAACTGGCGTCTCTATTCAATTGTGTGGAGCGCATATCAGGTGGATTTTCTCTGCCGGCTTAAGAGATACACGTGAAACTAAAGCCGATCCTGGGTGCCTAGGGTGCCTGTCATCCAATCCGCACTGAATTTCATTTCTAGCACATAGCCAAAAAATCGCCCCATTGACTTACATTGGAGTGCAGAAAAGGTCATTTTTTCTCGGTCCCTTTAAGAGGTAGGAGTTAAACAAGCTTAGGTCTGCGGTGCCCAGGGGGGACCCCATCCAGCCCGCACTGAGTTTCATTCCTACCACCTTAGGAAAAAAAGTCATTATTTTGAGGCTTAGAAGTCATTTCTGCAATTCCCATAGAAAATCAACGGCGTCTCTAATTCAATTGTGTGGAGCGCATATCAGGTGGGTTTTCTCTGCCGGCTTAAGAGATACACGTGAAACTAAAGCCGATCCTGGGTGCCTAGGGTGCCTGTCATCCAATCCGCACTGAATTTCATTTCTAGCACATAGCCAAAAAATCGCCCCATTGACTTACATTGGAGTGCAGAAAAGGTCATTTTTTCTCGGTCCCTTTAAGAGGTAGGAGTTAAACAAGCTTAGGTCTGCGGTGCCCAGGGGGGACCCCATCCAGCCCACACTGAGTTTCATTCCTACCACCTTAGGAAAAAAAGTCATTATTTTGAGGCTTAGAAGTCATTTCTGCAATTCCCATAGAAAATCAATGGCGTCTCTATTCAATTGTGTGGAGCGCATATCAGGTGGATTTTCTCTGCCGGCTTAAGAGATACACGTGAAACTAAAGCCGATCCTGGGTGCCTTAGGGTGCCTGTCATCCAATCCGCACTGAATTTCATTTCTAGCACATAGCCAAAAAATCGCCCCATTGACTTACATTGGAGTGCAGAAAAGGTCATTTTTTCTCGGTCCCTTTAAGAGGTAGGAGTTAAACAAGCTTAGGTCTGCGGTGCCCAGGGGGGACCCCATCCAGCCCGCACTGAGTTTCATTCCTACCACCTTAGGAAAAAAAAGTCATTATTTTGAGGCTTAGAAGTCATTTCTGCAATTCCCATAGAAAATCAATGGCGTCTCTATTCAATTGTGTGGAGCGCATATCAGGTGGATTTTCTCTGCCGGCTTAAGAGATACACGTGAAACTAAAGCCGATCCTGGGTGCCTAGGGTGCCTGTCATCCAATCCGCACTGAATTTCATTTCTAGCACATAGCCAAAAAATCGCCCCATTGACTTACATTGGAGTGCAGAAAAGGTCATTTTTTCTCGGTCCCTTTAAGAGGTAGGAGTTAAACAAGCTTAGGTCTGCGGTGCCCAGGGGGGACCCCATCCAGCCCACACTGAGTTTCATTCCTACCACCTTAGGAAAAAAAGTCATTATTTTGAGGCTTAGAAGTCATTTCTGCAATTCCCATAGAAAATCAATGGCGTCTCTATTCAATTGTGTGGAGCGCATATCAGGTGGATTTTCTCTGCCGGCTTAAGAGATACACGTGAAACTAAAGCCGATCCTGGGTGCCTAGGGTGCCTGTCATCCAATCCGCACTGAATTTCATTTCTAGCACATAGCCAAAAAATCGCCCCATTGACTTACATTGGAGTGCAGAAAAGGTCATTTTTTCTCGGTCCCTTTAAGAGGTAGGAGTTAAACAAGCTTAGGTCTGCGGTGCCCAGGGGGGACCCCATCCAGCCCACACTGAGTTTCATTCCTACCACCTTAGGAAAAAAAGTCATTATTTTGAGGCTTAGAAGTCATTTCTGCAATTCCCATAGAAAATCAATGGCGTCTCTATTCAATTGTGTGGAGCGCATATCAGGTGGATTTTCTCTGCCGGCTTAAGAGATACACGTGAAACTAAAGCCGATCCTGGGTGCCTAGGGTGCCTGTCATCCAATCCGCACTGAATTTCATTTCTAGCACATAGCCAAAAAATCGCCCCATTGACTTACATTGGAGTGCAGAAAAGGTCATTTTTTCTCGGTCCCTTTAAGAGGTAGGAGTTAAACAAGCTTAGGTCTGCGGTGCCCAGGGGGGACCCCATCCAGCCCACACTGAGTTTCATTCCTACCACCTTAGGAAAAAAAGTCATTATTTTGAGGCTTAGAAGTCATTTCTGCAATTCCCATAGAAAATCAATGGCGTCTCTATTCAATTGTGTGGAGCGCATATCAGGTGGATTTTCTCTGCCGGCTTAAGAGATACACGTGAAACTAAAGCCGATCCTGGGTGCCTAGGGTGCCTGTCATCCAATCCGCACTGAATTTCATTTCTAGCACATAGCCAAAAAATCGCCCCATTGACTTACATTGGAGTGCAGAAAAGGTCATTTTTTCTCGGTCCCTTTAAGAGGTAGGAGTTAAACAAGCTTAGGTCTGCGGTGCCCAGGGGGGACCCCATCCAGCCCACACTGAGTTTCATTCCTACCACCTTAGGAAAAAAAGTCATTATTTTGAGGCTTAGAAGTCATTTCTGCAATTCCCATAGAAAATCAATGGCGTCTCTATTCAATTGTGTGGAGCGCATATCAGGTGGGATTTTCTCTGCCGGCTTAAGAGATACACGTGAAACTAAAGCCGATCCTGGGTGCCTAGGGTGCCTGTCATCCAATCCGCACTGAATTTCATTTCTAGCACATAGCCAAAAAATCGCCCCATTGACTTACATTGGAGTGCAGAAAAGGTCATTTTTTCTCGGTCCCTTTAAGAGGTAGGAGTTAAACAAGCTTAGGTCTGCGGTGCCCAGGGGGGACCCCATCCAGCCCGCACTGAGTTTCATTCCTACCACCTTAGGAAAAAAAGTCATTATTTTGAGGCTTAGAAGTCATTTCTGCAATTCCCATAGAAAATCAACTGGCGTCTCTATTCAATTGTGTGGAGCGCATATCAGGTGGATTTTCTCTGCCGGCCTTAAGAGATACACGTGAAACTAAAGCCGATCCTGGGTGCCTAGGGTGCCTGTCATCCAATCCGCACTGAATTTCATTTCTAGCACATAGCCAAAAAATCGCCCCATTGACTTACATTGGAGTGCAGAAAAGGTCATTTTTTCTCGGTCCCTTTAAGAGGTAGGAGTTAAACAAGCTTAGGTCTGCGGTGCCCAGGGGGGACCCCATCCAGCCCGCACTGAGTTTCATTCCTACCACCTTAGGAAAAAAAGTCATTATTTTGAGGCTTAGAAGTCATTTCTGCAATTCCCATAGAAAATCAACGGCGTCTCTAATTCAATTGTGTGGAGCGCATATCAGGTGGGTTTTCTCTGCCGGCTTAAGAGATACACGTGAAACTAAAGCCGATCCTGGGTGCCTAGGGTGCCTGTCATCCAATCCGCACTGAATTTCATTTCTAGCACATAGCCAAAAAAATCGCCCCATTGACTTACATTGGAGTGCAGAAAAGGTCATTTTTTCTCGGTCCCTTTAAGAGGTAGGAGTTAAACAAGCTTAGGTCTGCGGTGCCCAGGGGGGACCCCATCCAGCCCGCACTGAGTTTCATTCCTACCACCTTAGGAAAAAAAGTCATTATTTTGAGGCTTAGAAGTCATTTCTGCAATTCCCATAGAAAATCAATGGCGTCTCTATTCAATTGTGTGGAGCGCATATCAGGTGGATTTTCTCTGCCGGCTTAAGAGATACACGTGAAACTAAAGCCGATCCTGGGTGCCTAGGGTGCCTGTCATCCAATCCGCACTGAATTTCATTTCTAGCACATAGCCAAAAAATCGCCCCATTGACTTACATTGGAGTGCAGAAAAGGTCATTTTTTCTCGGTCCCTTTAAGAGGTAGGAGTTAAACAAGCTTAGGTCTGCGGTGCCCAGGGGGGACCCCATCCAGCCCACACTGAGTTTCATTCCTACCACCTTAGGAAAAAAAGTCATTATTTTGAGGCTTAGAAGTCATTTCTGCAATTCCCATAGAAAATCAATGGCGTCTCTATTCAATTGTGTGGAGCGCATATCAGGTGGATTTTCTCTGCCGGCTTAAGAGATACACGTGAAACTAAAGCCGATCCTGGGTGCCTAGGGTGCCTGTCATCCAATCCGCACTGA
This sequence comes from Dendropsophus ebraccatus, assembly GCF_027789765.1. Taxonomy (NCBI): domain Eukaryota; kingdom Metazoa; phylum Chordata; class Amphibia; order Anura; family Hylidae; genus Dendropsophus; species Dendropsophus ebraccatus. The sequence goes on from NW_027209167.1 coordinate 32,111, forward strand.
ATTTCATTTCTAGCACATAGCCAAAAAATCGCCCCATTGACTTACATTGGAGTGCAGAAAAGGTCATTTTTTCTCGGTCCCTTTAAGAGGTAGGAGTTAAACAAGCTTAGGTCTGCGGTGCCCAGGGGGGACCCCATCCAGCCCGCACTGAGTTTCATTCCTACCACCTTAGGAAAAAAAGTCATTATTTTGAGGCTTAGAAGTCATTTCTGCAATTCCCATAGAAAATCAACTGGCGTCTCTATTCAATTGTGTGGAGCGCATATCAGGTGGATTTTCTCTGCCGGCTTAAGAGATACACGTGAAACTAAAGCCGATCCTGGGTGCCTAGGGTGCCTGTCATCCAATCCGCACTGAATTTCATTTCTAGCACATAGCCAAAAAAAATCGCCCCATTGACTTACATTGGAGTGCAGAAAAGGTCATTTTTTCTCGGTCCCTTTAAGAGGTAGGAGTTAAACAAGCTTAGGTCTGCGGTGCCCAGGGGGGACCCCATCCAGCCCGCACTGAGTTTCATTCCTACCACCTTAGGAAAAAAAGTCATTATTTTGAGGCTTAGAAGTCATTTCTGCAATTCCCATAGAAAATCAACGGCGTCTCTAATTCAATTGTGTGGAGCGCATATCAGGTGGGTTTTCTCTGCCGGCTTAAGAGATACACGTGAAACTAAAGCCGATCCTGGGTGCCTAGGGTGCCTGTCATCCAATCCGCACTGAATTTCATTTCTAGCACATAGCCAAAAAATCGCCCCATTGACTTACATTGGAGTGCAGAAAAGGTCATTTTTTCTCGGTCCCTTTAAGAGGTAGGAGTTAAACAAGCTTAGGTCTGCGGTGCCCAGGGGGGACCCCATCCAGCCCACACTGAGTTTCATTCCTACCACCTTAGGAAAAAAAGTCATTATTTTGAGGCTTAGAAGTCATTTCTGCAATTCCCATAGAAAATCAATGGCGTCTCTATTCAATTGTGTGGAGCGCATATCAGGTGGATTTTCTCTGCCGGCTTAAGAGATACACGTGAAACTAAAGCCGATCCTGGGTGCCTAGGGTGCCTGTCATCCAATCCGCACTGAATTTCATTTCTAGCACATAGCCAAAAAATCGCCCCATTGACTTACATTGGAGTGCAGAAAAGGTCATTTTTTCTCGGTCCCTTTAAGAGGTAGGAGTTAAACAAGCTTAGGTCTGCGGTGCCCAGGGGGGACCCCATCCAGCCCGCACTGAGTTTCATTCCTACCACCTTAGGAAAAAAAGTCATTATTTTGAGGCTTAGAAGTCATTTCTGCAATTCCCATAGAAAATCAATGGCGTCTCTATTCAATTGTGTGGAGCGCATATCAGGTGGATTTTCTCTGCCGGCTTAAGAGATACACGTGAAACTAAAGCCGATCCTGGGTGCCTAGGGTGCCTGTCATCCAATCCGCACTGAATTTCATTTCTAGCACATAGCCAAAAAATCGCCCCATTGACTTACATTGGAGTGCAGAAAAGGTCATTTTTTCTCGGTCCCTTTAAGAGGTAGGAGTTAAACAAGCTTAGGTCTGCGGTGCCCAGGGGGGACCCCATCCAGCCCGCACTGAGTTTCATTCCTACCACCTTAGGAAAAAAAGTCATTATTTTGAGGCTTAGAAGTCATTTCTGCAATTCCCATAGAAAATCAACGTTCTTGCAGTCCTAAGGCGGCACACCATGGGTTAAGTCTAGGATCCCGAGTGCAAGGCAGAAGAGACATGCTCAGCAGTATCCAATCAAAAAAGGACACATGGTATAAGAGGCCGGATCAACCACACCAACACAGAGTTTTTTTCCTTCTGCAAGTAGGAAGAGACAATTATGTGTTTTTGCACTTAATTTACACTTGTTTCTTTGTGTTTTTTTTTCAGATTTGCCTGAGCAGTGTTTGCTGGCACAACGCATGTTTCAGACTTGGAGACCAGGCTACAGTGTTGCAGTCTGCCTTGATCTGTCATGCCCTGGATGGGATCTAGAGTTGGACTCAGGACTATAATATATGGTTCTCCAATCTCTTTTTCGATCCCTGTCCGCACAGTCCTCCCGGAGATGACCTGACCTGCAGATGACCTGATATGCGGAGGACCTAATGTGCGGACCACCATACATTCATTTGGTGCATGGTTCCTGTCTACCTACTCCGTCCTCTGGGGATGAATGGGACAGGACCTACATGCCGCGGGACAAGTCCTCCCGGTGATGACCTGACATGCAGATGACCCGATATGCGGAGGACCTAATGTGCGGACCACCTTACATTCATTTGATGCATGGTTCCTGTCTACCTACTCCGTCCTCTGGGGATGAATGGGACAGGACCTACATGCCGCGGGACAAATCCTCCCGGTGATGACCTGACATGCAGATGACCTGATATGCGGAGGACCTAAGGTACGGACCACCATACATTCATTTGATGCATGGCTCCTGTCTACCTACTACGTCCTCTGGGAGGACCTACATGCCGCGGGACATGGTGAGTGTATAACACCTATCAGGTTATCTGATGGTGGTGTTTTCCCGTTTATTATTCACTTAGCTGTGTTATGGTGATTTCTGGCATTGCCAATATGGGGGCAGGTTGGTAATCTTGAATTTTGGCGCCAAAGACGCCCGTGCTGAATTCCCCCGCCACTCTATGCACGAGGTGCCGGCGTGCGGTCCACCTGCGTTCCAGCGTGCTGGGAGCTTCCTGCCACACTGAATACCCTTTTCGCTATCGCCTGTCATGCTGAAATAGAGGGTGTGTATGTTTCCGTCTGTCACACATCATGCAACGGTAATTACCGGCCTCCTCATTTAGGTAGTTGGTGCCTAAATTACGGGCTCTGCATCGGCATCCCGGTCTCTGTGCCTTCCTTTTTTCAGCTAAAGAGTAGGTGCTGACAGCAGGCGTTATGTGCGCGTCCTTTTGCTGCGTAGCTTATGGGGAAATTACCTGAGGGTTTTTATTTATTATTTCTGTTTTCCCCTCCTTATCAGTTGATCAGAGTTAGCAAGGGTTACAGCGGTATATATATGATTCTGTAACTGTGTTTGATGATGAGCTTGTTTTACTACTCTCACTCCCATCATGCTAACTTTTCATTGGGAGATCTCTGTGTATCACTGAGCTCTGCTGGGAGAGTAGTCTCTATGTCATTCATCCTTCCCCAGCAGCCACGCCCCTAGGGCGTGGTTTATACTTTGTATTGAGTTTGGAGCAATTTGTTTGCTCTCTCTCTCTCCTCTAACTCTGAGGGAAATCCCCTAGCTGTTATATATTGGGAGATCACTGTTCTAATCTGCTATTTTGCTGTGAACACATAGGGGGAATTGGAATTTTTTTCTGCAACTCGGGGATATTTCCACCAGTTGTACTGATTTATTATACTGATACTATTATACTCTATTTTTGTGTTCGTATAAGAGTTTTTCCCCCTGTGTTATGTTTCTGCTTCCACTCCCATCTTACACTATAGCAGATGGGAGGGTTCTGTATTGTCTGCACCCTGATGAGTGGAGTAGTCAAGTCATATGCCTTTCCCCTTCTGCGGTAGTTCTGGGGGTTTGTTCACTGGGTTGTTTAACATTTTGTGCCCTTTATCGTACTCGCATATATATCCCTTTCTGTTGCTCTGGCTGTTTCTGTTTCTATTTTCTGTTTCAGAATGAACTCTCCTGCCAAAGGATACATCAGCAGGAGGAGTCACAGATTTTGACAGCCCTATCATCAGTTTCTTCCATGAGAATCATTCTGCGGAGATTGCCTGAACTGATGGATTTGCTTGAACAGTGTTGTGGACACAACGCGTGACAGACTTGGTGACCACTCTGCAGTTTACAGTCTCGGTCTCGCCCTGAAAGACATCAGGATAGCAATCAGAACTATAATCTATGGTTCTCCCAACTCTTATTTATCCTGATCTGCACCATCCTCCTTTGGACGATCGGTTGTCAGACCTGCTTGCATTCAGATGACGCAGGATTTGTTTCCCTGTCTTTGCCGTCCCCTACTCGATGAACGGATTCAGACCTGCATGCATCCAGATCACACAGGGGACATGTTATTGTTTACCTATCATGCTCTTGGATGACGGTGTTTTTATTCCCGTCACTATCACACATTACTTGTGTATGCAACTATGTCTACTGGGGGCAGGTCTGATACCTCCATGCTACAATCCTCTTTATTGGATGCAGAGTTTAAACTTCTGGCGCAAAAATTAGCCGCTCTGACTTATCAGCGGACGACTAAATGCACGTGCAGCTGGTGTCTGAGCACCATCACAGTCCACCTGCAGATTAACGCACAAGGAGGTGTTCTCTGCCATGCTGAAATTTTCCCCGCTGACGGAGACACGAGGAGCCGGAGTCTCGGAAGTCGGGAGCGGCGGCCATTATGCCTCTAAAGCTAAGTACTGGAAAATGTGTTTTCTGTGTGTACTTTCTCGTTACCTGCACCCCGTTTTTTCAGGGAGAAGGGTAAAAAAGCTCTTTTTTAGGGGGGAGTGCGCCAGGAAGTCAATACCTGTTCCACGGGAGAGTTCCCGCCATTTGAAAAGCACGAGGAACTGGCTTCCAGAAGCACAACTTTGCTGTGCGTACAAAGTGAACAGTGGGCCTTGCTCGCCCTATAATGGCTTCAAGCTATCAGTGATGATCTATATACTTAGCTCTATGGTAAGTACCTCATTATCCCCTCTGTCTTTCATCCTTTTTTGCAGGATGTTTCTTTATTAGGACTGAGAGGAAATCCGATAAAGGATTTGGCTGTGTGTCACTACTACAGCTGAGACTTTGGAAGAGGGACCCTAGGGGATGTTGGGGCTGTGTATCGCTAGTCCGACTAAACGGTGGACCCCGGACTGAACTGTGAAACCGCACGACTTACTGACATCCTGCTACTGGAATTATCAGTACCAGTTCTCCTCTGTTACCGCCGCCACCTCACGTCCAGTTTTTGCTTAGCATACTCTGCCCTATAGTGGATATGGCTGATCCGGAAACAGTATATCCAGAAGGCGGCTGCTCGTTATCCTGCTGGTCGCTACATCGCCACTCTCTCAATAATGTAAGTAATATTTCCGGCACATTAGTCTCTTGTTATGAGACTTTAAATTATCTGCTTGCCTGCTGAAAAAAAAAAAAAAAAAAAAATTTTTGTTACCTGAGCTTAGTGAGCTACACTCTAGGAGTCTCGTAAGTAGGATACTAATCCCTGTCTGTGATGGTAGCCCCACAATTCAAGACTTGGGTTGCATTACACACATAAATGACTGTCTACCCTGTTTAGGATCATCACAGCCTCGATGGGATACCTTGCGATGCAAGCCTAGCTCATATCATTGACCATTAGTCATGATAAATGTTTACTGTATGTGTTTTCCACATTATCCCCGTTTATGGGATCTGGGATGTATTACTTTTTGTCATCTAACCTGTTCGGTGTGTTTTTCTTTATGCGGCTAGGAAGAATTGTCTCAATGTCTTTCCCTGCGGCAATCTACTCCTAGCTAGCGGGGAGAACCTTTTTTTAGGCGATTCTCCTTCTCCACGGCTTTACAGGGAAGCCTCCTAGTATTGTTAATACCGACATTCTAAGGAGACTATGTATATTGTTTTTTTGATGCTGGCTGTTTTTCTAGGAGTTGTTGTTTTCAGATTTATTCTCCTGCCAGAACGTAGCAGGAGGAATCACAGATTACACCAGCCCTATCAATGGCTCTTTTTCCAAGAGCACCATTCTATGGATATTGCGGGAACAGTGTGTCCTGATACTTTGGTATGTATTCAGCCGGGGGTTCCCTGGCTTTTGAAGTTCTCCTCTCTGAATCCGACTACCGATGAGGAAGAGGAGAGAATCCGGGAACCGAGAGTGCAGCTCTTTCCCTTCCCTTTGGTGTGGTCCGGCTGCCATAGAATGACATAATCCCTGATGTTGGACAGCGTCCTCCTAATAAGTGAGTAACTATCTGGTTTCTCTTTTTTTGCCTACCTTGTGTACAGCCTCTCCAATAGATTCTAGTATCCAAGGAACAACTCTTAGCTATACAGAAACTTGTCATTTCTGACAAACCGGCTCGGAGGTTCCGTTCTACCCTTATAGTATGCCGTCTGTTGTACAGTATGCTCATGTGTGTTATTCATACACTCCTTTCCATTTTTTTTAAGCTATCTATATTCACAGGGCGTGTTCTCCGGACCCGTACAGGCGGTCAAGGGGACCCTTGATACCTGACTATTTTGTTAAATCATTTTACCAGGGATATATGGTTTCAGTTCCAGCTTATAACTCTGCTGTTTATTTGTACGAAGAAGGGAAGTAACATACCATACATCTGGTTTTCAAGTCCAAAATATCTTTAGTTTGGACGAAGCACTCGCCTCAGCCTGGAACGCCCCTCCTAGGATGGTTTTGGTTCAGCCCCCTATCTCGCCGGGATCTTTCCGGCTGAGAATATGGGGAGGCTTTGGAGCTTTTTAGCTTAACACGATAGATTGCTTTGGACTACAGCAGACAATTGGAAAATCTCCAAAAGGTCTCTGTGTGTCTTTAGCCCGTTCTGTTTCAGAGGATGGTTGGCTTCCAATCTTTCTCCTCCAAGTTGGCTTAAATTAACAATTAGCCATGGTTCAAGGATTATCTTTCCTCCTTCAGACGCTTCTTCAGATGCTTCAATCAATCCCCTGGATGATAGAAGTGCTACTTCTGGGAAACCTGGTTATTTGTTTCTGCGAGAAAAGGAGAACTTCACAGCCTCAAGAAATATAAAAATAGTGCTTATGGCTTGTTCACTTCTTATTCCTCAAGCTCTAGATGGGACTACAGCTTATTCAGCAGGGCCATGTCAGTTGACTGGCCTGGATTTCAAGATCGTTCTTCAAGAGGGCTGAGAGCTGCTTCATGTTTAAGAAAAGCTTGACCTTTTTTACCTCCTTCTACGGGATTTTTATCCCTAAAAAAGCAGCCTTAAGCAGAAAAGTACTAAGTGTCTAAGTATTGGATTAATTCCCACCCGTGTGTGCTTTACACTGCTGTGTAGGTCCCTTGGTGTGCCGCCTTAGGACTGCAAGAACGTAGGAATTTTGATACTTACCTAACGGGAAATTCCTGTTCTTGAAGTCCGTAGGCGGCACAACACACCCTCCCTTATTAAATATACTGCTGCATACGAACTCTGTGTTGGTGTGGTTGATCCGGCCTCTTATACCATGTGTCCTTTTTTGATTGGATACTGCTGAGCATGTCTCTTCTGCCTTGCACTCGGGATCCTAGACTTAACCCATGGTGTGCCGCCTACGGACTTCAAGAACAGGAATTTCCCGTTAGGTAAGTATCAAAATTCCTACGGCGTCTCTAATTCAATTGTGTGGAGCGCATATCAGGTGGGTTTTCTCTGCCGGCTTAAGAGATACACGTGAAACTAAAGCCGATCCTGGGTGCCTAGGGTGCCTGTCATCCAATCCGCACTGAATTTCATTTCTAGCACATAGCCAAAAAATCGCCCCATTGACTTACATTGGAGTGCAGAAAAGGTCATTTTTTCTCGGTCCCTTTAAGAGGTAGGAGTTAAACAAGCTTAGGTCTGCGGTGCCCAGGGGGGACCCCATCCAGCCCGCACTGAGTTTCATTCCTACCACCTTAGGAAAAAAAGTCATTATTTTGAGGCTTAGAAGTCATTTCTGCAATTCCCATAGAAAATCAACGGCGTCTCTAATTCAATTGTGTGGAGCGCATATCAGGTGGATTTTCTCTGCCGGCTTAAGAGATACACGTGAAACTAAAGCCGATCCTGGGTGCCTAGGGTGCCTGTCATCCAATCCGCACTGAATTTCATTTCTAGCACATAGCCAAAAAATCGCCCCATTGACTTACAATGGAGTGCAGAAAAGGTCATTTTTTCTCGGTCCCTTTAAGAGGTAGGAGTTAAACAAGCTTAGGTCTGCGGTGCCCAGGGGGGACCCCATCCAGCCCAGCACTGAGTTTCATTCCTACCACCTTAGGAAAAAAAGTCATTATTTTGAGGCTTAGAAGTCATTTCTGCAATTCCCATAGAAAATCAATGGCGTCTCTAATTCAATTGTGTGGAGCGCATATCAGGTGGATTTTCTCTGCCGGCTTAAGAGATACACGTGAAACTAAAGCCGATCCTGGGTGCCTAGGGTGCCTGTCATCCAATCCGCACTGAATTTCATTTCTAGCACATAGCCAAAAAATCGCCCCATTGACTTACATTGGAGTGCAGAAAAGGTCATTTTTTCTCGGTCCCTTTAAGAGGTAGGAGTTAAACAAGCTTAGGTCTGCGGTGCCCAGGGGGGACCCCATCCAGCCCGCACTTAGTTTCATTCCTACCACCTTAGGAAAAAAAGTCATTATTTTGAGGCTTAGAAGTCATTTCTGCAATTCCCATAGAAAATCAACTGGCGTCTCTATTCAATTGTGTGGAGCGCATATCAGGTGGGTTTTCTCTGCCGGCTTAAGAGATACACGTGAAACTAAAGCCGATCCTGGGTGCCTAGGGTGCCTGTCATCCAATCCGCACTGAATTTCATTTCTAGCACATAGCCAAAAAATCGCCCCATTGACTTACATTGGAGTGCAGAAAAGGTCATTTTTTCTCGGTCCCTTTAAGAGGTAGGAGTTAAAACAAGCTTAGGTCTGCGGTGCCCAGGGGGGACCCCATCCAGCCCAGCACTGAGTTTCATTCCTACCACCTTAGGAAAAAAAGTCATTATTTTGAGGCTTAGAAGTCATTTCTGCAATTCCCATAGAAAATCAACGGCGTCTCTATTCAATTGTGTGGAGCGCATATCAGGTGGGTTTTCTCTGCCGCTTAAGAGATACACGTGAAACTAAAGCCGATCCTGGGTGCCTAGGGTGCCTGTCATCCAATCCGCACTGAATTTCATTTCTAGCACATAGCCAAAAAATCGCCCCATTGACTTACATTGGAGTGCAGAAAAGGTCATTTTTTCTCGGTCCCTTTAAGAGGTAGGAGTTAAACAAGCTTAGGTCTGCGGTGCCCAGGGGGGACCCCATCCAGCCCGCACTGAGTTTCATTCCTACCACCTTAGGAAAAAAAAGTCATTATTTTGAGGCTTAGAAGTCATTTCTGCAATTCCCATAGAAAATCAACGGCGTCTCTAATTCAATTGTGTGGAGCGCATATAAGGTGGGTTTTCTCTGCCGGCTTAAGAGATACACGTGAAACTAAAGCCGATCCTGGGTGCCTAGGGTGCCTGTCATCCAATCCGCACTGCATTTCATTTCTAGCACATAGCCAAAAAATCGCCCCATTGACTTACATTGGAGTGCAGAAAAGGTCATTTTTTCTCGGTCCCTTTAAGAGGTAGGAGTTAAACAAGCTTAGGTCTGCGGTGCCCAGGGGGGACCCCATCCAGCCCACACTGAGTTTCATTCCTACCACCTTAGGAAAAAAAGTCATTATTTTGAGGCTTAGAAGTCATTTCTGCAATTCCCATAGAAAATCAATGGCGTCTCTATTCAATTGTGTGGAGCGCATATCAGGTGGATTTTCTCTGCCGGCTTAAGAGATACACGTGAAACTAAAGCCGATCCTGGGTGCCTAGGGTGCCTGTCATCCAATCCGCACTGAATTTCATTTCTAGCACATAGCCAAAAAATCGCCCCCTTGACTTACATTGGAGTGCAGAAAAGGTCATTTTTTCTCGGTCCCTTTAAGAGGTAGGAGTTAAACAAGCTTAGGTCTGCGGTGCCCAGGGGGGACCCCATCCAGCCCACACTGAGTTTCATTCCTACCACCTTAGGAAAAAAAGTCATTATTTTGAGGCTTAGAAGTCATTTCTGCAATTCCCATAGAAAATCAACTGGCGTCTCTATTCAATTGTGTGGAGCGCATATCAGGTGGGATTTTCTCTGCCGGCTTAAGAGATACACGTGAAACTAAAGCCGATCCTGGGTGCCTAGGGTGCCTGTCATCCAATCCGCACTGAATTTCATTTCTAGCACATAGCCAAAAAATCGCCCCATTGACTTACATTGGAGTGCAGAAAAGGTCATTTTTTCTCGGTCCCTTTAAGAGGTAGGAGTTAAACAAGCTTAGGTCTGCGGTGCCCAGGGGGGACCCCATCCAGCCCGCACTGAGTTTCATTCCTACCACCTTAGGAAAAAAAGTCATTATTTTGAGGCTTAGAAGTCATTTCTGCAATTCCCATAGAAAATCAACTGGCGTCTCTATTCAATTGTGTGGAGCGCATATCAGGTGGGATTTTCTCTGCCGGCTTAAGAGATACACGTGAAACTAAAGCCGATCCTGGGTGCCTAGGGTGCCTGTCATCCAATCCGCACTGAATTTCATTTCTAGCACATAGCCAAAAAATCGCCCCATTGACTTACATTGGAGTGCAGAAAAGGTCATTTTTTCTCGGTCCCTTTAAGAGGTAGGAGTTAAACAAGCTTAGGTCTGCGGTGCCCAGGGGGGACCCCATCCAGCCCGCACTGAGTTTCATTCCTACCACCTTAGGAAAAAAAAGTCATTATTTTGAGGCTTAGAAGTCATTTCTGCAATTCCCATAGAAAATCAACGGCGTCTCTAATTCAATTGTGTGGAGCGCATATCAGGTGGGTTTTCTCTGCCGGCTTAAGAGATACACGTGAAACTAAAGCCGATCCTGGGTGCCTAGGGTGCCTGTCATCCAATCCGCACTGAATTTCATTTCTAGCACATAGCCAAAAAATCGCCCCATTGACTTACATTGGAGTGCAGAAAAGGTCATTTTTTCTCGGTCCCTTTAAGAGGTAGGAGTTAAACAAGCTTAGGTCTGCGGTGCCCAGGGGGGACCCCATCCAGCCCGCACTGAGTTTCATTCCTACCACCTTAGGAAAAAAAGTCATTATTTTGAGGCTTAGAAGTCATTTCTGCAATTCCCATAGAAAATCAACGGCGTCTCTATTCAATTGTGTGGAGCGCATATCAGGTGGATTTTCTCTGCCGGCTTAAGAGATACACGTGAAACTAAAGCCGATCCTGGGTGCCTAGGGTGCCTGTCATCCAATCCGCACTGAATTTCATTTCTAGCACATAGCCAAAAAATCGCCCCATTGACTTACATTGGAGTGCAGAAAAGGTCATTTTTTCTCGGTCCCTTTAAGAGGTAGGAGTTAAACAAGCTTAGGTCTGCGGTGCCCAGGGGGGACCCCATCCAGCCCGCACTGAGTTTCATTCCTACCACCTTAGGAAAAAAAGTCATTATTTTGAGGCTTAGAAGTCATTTCTGCAATTCCCATAGAAAATCAATGGCGTCTCTATTCAATTGTGTGGAGCGCATATCAGGTGGTTTTCTCTGCCGGCTTAAGAGATACACGTGAAACTAAAGCCGATCCTGGGTGCCTAGGGTGCCTGTCATCCAATCCGCACTGAATTTCATTTCTAGCACATAGCCAAAAAATCGCCCCATTGACTTACATTGGAGTGCAGAAAAGGTCATTTTTTCTCGGTCCCTTTAAGAGGTAGGAGTTAAACAAGCTTAGGTCTGCGGTGCCCAGGGGGGACCCCATCCAGCCCGCACTGAGTTTCATTCCTACCACCTTAGGAAAAAAAGTCATTATTTTGAGGCTTAGAAGTCATTTCTGCAATTCCCATAGAAAATCAATGGGGTCTCTATTCAATTGTGTGGAGCGCATATCAGGTGGATTTTCTCTGCCGGCTTAAGAGATACACGTGAAACTAAAGCCGATCCTGGGTGCCTAGGGTGCCTGTCATCCAATCCGCACTGAATTTCATTTCTAGCACATAGCCAAAAAATCGCCCCATTGACTTACATTGGAGTGCAGAAAAGGTCATTTTTTCTCGGTCCCTTTAAGAGGTAGGAGTTAAACAAGCTTAGGTCTGCGGTGCCCAGGGGGGACCCCATCCAGCCCGCACTGAGTTTCATTCCTACCACCTTAGGAAAAAAAGTCATTATTTTGAGGCTTAGAAGTCATTTCTGCAATTCCCATAGAAAATCAACGGCGTCTCTAATTCAATTGTGTGGAGCGCATATCAGGTGGGTTTTCTCTGCCGGCTTAAGAGATACACGTGAAACTAAAGCCGATCCTGGGTGCCTAGGGTGCCTGTCATCCAATCCGCACTGAATTTCATTTCTAGCACATAGCCAAAAAATCGCCCCATTGACTTACATTGGAGTGCAGAAAAGGTCATTTTTTCTCGGTCCCTTTAAGAGGTAGGAGTTAAACAAGCTTAGGTCTGCGGTGCCCAGGGGGGACCCCATCCAGCCCACACTGAGTTTCATTCCTACCACCTTAGGAAAAAAAAGTCATTATTTTGAGGCTTAGAAGTCATTTCTGCAATTCCCATAGAAAATCAATGGCGTCTCTATTCAATTGTGTGGAGCGCATATCAGGTGGGTTTTCTCTGCCGGCTTAAGAGATACACGTGAAACTAAAGCCGATCCTGGGTGCCTAGGGTGCCTGTCATCCAATCCGCACTGAATTTCATTTCTAGCACATAGCCAAAAAATCGCCCCATTGACTTACATTGGAGTGCAGAAAAGGTCATTTTTTCTCGGTCCCTATAAGAGGTAGGAGTTAAACAAGCTTAGGTCTGCGGTGCCCAGGGGGGACCCCATCCAGCCCGCACTGAGTTTCATTCCTACCACCTTAGGAAAAAAAAGTCATTATTTTGAGGCTTAGAAGTCATTTCTGCAATTCCCATAGAAAATCAACGGCGTCTCTATTCAATTGTGTGGAGCGCATATCAGGTGGGTTTTCTCTGCCGGCTTAAGAGATACACGTGAAACTAAAGCCGATCCTGGGTGCCTAGGGTGCCTGTCATCCAATCCGCACTGAATTTCATTTCTAGCACATAGCCAAAAAATCGCCCCATTGACTTACATTGGAGTGCAGAAAAGGTCATTTTTTCTCGGTCCCTTTAAGAGGTAGGAGTTAAACAAGCTTAGGTCTGCGGTGCCCAGGGGGGACCCCATCCAGCCCGCACTGAGTTTCATTCCTACCACCTTAGGAAAAAAAGTCATTATTTTGAGGCTTAGAAGTCATTTCTGCAATTCCCATAGAAAATCAACGGCGTCTCTATTCAATTGTGTGGAGCGCATATCAGGTGGGTTTTCTCTGCCGGCTTAAGAGATACACGTGAAACTAAAGCCGATCCTGGGTGCCTAGGGTGCCTGTCATCCAATCCGCACTGAATTTCATTTCTAGCACATAGCCAAAAAATCGCCCCATTGACTTACATTGGAGTGCAGAAAAGGTCATTTTTTCTCGGTCCCTTTAAGAGGTAGGAGTTAAACAAGCTTAGGTCTGCGGTGCCCAGGGGGGACCCCATCCAGCCCGCACTGAGTTTCATTCCTACCACCTTAGGAAAAAAAGTCATTATTTTGAGGCTTAGAAGTCATTTCTGCAATTCCCATAGAAAATCAATGGCGTCTCTATTCAATTGTGTGGAGCGCATATCAGGTGGATTTTCTCTGCCGGCTTAAGAGATACACGTGAAACTAAAGCCGATCCTGGGTGCCTAGGGTGCCTGTCATCCAATCCGCACTGAATTTCATTTCTAGCACATAGCCAAAAAATCGCCCCATTGACTTACATTGGAGTGCAGAAAAGGTCATTTTTTCTCGGTCCCTTTAAGAGGTAGGAGTTAAACAAGCTTAGGTCTGCGGTGCCCAGGGGGGACCCCATCCAGCCCACACTGAGTTTCATTCCTACCACCTTAGGAAAAAAAGTCATTATTTTGAGGCTTAGAAGTCATTTCTGCAATTCCCATAGAAAATCAACTGGCGTCTCTATTCAATTGTGTGGAGCGCATATCAGGTGGGTTTTCTCTGCCGGCTTAAGAGATACACGTGAAACTAAAGCCGATCCTGGGTGCCTAGGGTGCCTGTCATCCAATCCGCACTGAATTTCATTTCTAGCACATAGCCAAAAAATCGCCCCATTGACTTACATTGGAGTGCAGAAAAGGTCATTTTTTCTCGGTCCCTTTAAGAGGTAGGAGTTAAACAAGCTTAGGTCTGCGGTGCCCAGGGGGGACCCCATCCAGCCCGCACTGAGTTTCATTCCTACCACCTTAGGAAAAAAAGTCATTATTTTGAGGCTTAGAAGTCATTTCTGCAATTCCCATAGAAAATCAACGTTCTTGCAGTCCTAAGGCGGCACACCATGGGTTAAGTCTAGGATCCCGAGTGCAAGGCAGAAGAGACATGCTCAGCAGTATCCAATCAAAAAAGGACACATGGTATAAGAGGCCGGATCAACCACACCAACACAGAGTTTTTTTCCTTCTGCAAGTAGGAAGAGACAATTATGTGTTTTTGCACTTAATTTACACTTGTTTCTTTGTGTTTTTTTTCAGATTTGCCTGAGCAGTGTTTGCTGGCACAACGCATGTTTCAGACTTGGAGACCAGGCTACAGTGTTGCAGTCTGCCTTGATCTGTCATGCCCTGGATGGGATCTAGAGTTGGACTCAGGACTATAATATATGGTTCTCCAATCTCTTTTTCGATCCCTGTCCGCACAGTCCTCCCGGAGATGACCTGACCTGCAGATGACCTGATATGCGGAGGACCTAATGTGCGGACCACCATACATTCATTTGGTGCATGGTTCCTGTCTACCTACTCCGTCCTCTGGGGATGAATGGGACAGGACCTACATGCCGCGGGACAAGTCCTCCCGGTGATGACCTGACATGCAGATGACCCGATATGCGGAGGACCTAATGTGCGGACCACCATACATTCATTTGATGCATGGTTCCTGTCTACCTACTCCGTCCTCTGGGGATGAATGGGACAGGACCTACATGCCGCGGGACAAATCCTCCCGGTGATGACCTGACATGCAGATGACCTGATATGCGGAGGACCTAAGGTACGGACCACCATACATTCATTTGATGCATGGCTCCTGTCTACCTACTACGTCCTCTGGGAGGACCTACATGCCGCGGGACATGGTGAGTGTATAACACCTATCAGGTTATCTGATGGTGGTGTTTTCCCGTTTATTATTCACTTAGCTGTGTTATGGTGATTTCTGGCATTGCCAATATGGGGGCAGGTTGGTAATCTTGAATTTTGGCGCCAAAGACGCCCGTGCTGAATTCCCCCGCCACTCTATGCACGAGGTGCCGGCGTGCGGTCCACCTGCGTTCCAGCGTGCTGGGAGCTTCCTGCCACACTGAATACCCTTTCCGCTATCGCCTGTCATGCTGAAATAGAGGGTGTGTATGTTTCCGTCTGTCACACATCATGCAACGGTAATTACCGGCCTCCTCATTTAGGTAGTTGGTGCCTAAATTACGGGCTCTGCATCGGCATCCCGGTCTCTGTGCCTTCCTTTTTTCAGCTAAAGAGTAGGTGCTGACAGCAGGCGTTATGTGCGCGCCCTTTTGCTGCGTAGCTTATGGGGAAATTACCTGAGGGTTTTTATTTATTATTTCTGTTTTCCCCTCCTTATCAGTTGATCAGAGTTAGCAAGGGTTACAGCGGTATATATATGATTCTGTAACTGTGTTTGATGATGAGCTTGTTTTACTACTCTCACTCCCATCATGCTAACTTTTCATTGGGAGATCTCTGTGTATCACTGAGCTCTGCTGGGAGAGTAGTCTCTATGTCATTCATCCTTCCCCAGCAGCCACGCCCCTAGGGCGTGGTTTATACTTTGTATTGAGTTTGGAGCATTTTGTCTGCTCTCTCTCTCTCCTCTAACTCTGAGGGGAATCCCCTAGCTGTTATATATTGGGAGATCACTGTTCTAATCTGCTATTTTGCTGTGAACACATAGGGGGAATTGGAATTTTTTTCTGCAACTCGGGGATATTTCCACCAGTTGTACTGATTTATTATACTGATACTATTATACTCTATTTTTGTGTTCGTATAAGAGTTTTTCCCCCTGTGTTATGTTTCTGCTTCCACTCCCATCTTACACTATAGCAGATGGGAGGGTTCTGTATTGTCTGCGCCCTGATGAGTGGAATAGTCAAGTCATATGCCTTTCCCATTCTGCGGTAGTTCTGGGGGTTTGTTCACTGGGTTGTTTAACATTTTGTGCCCTTTATCGTACTCGCATATATATCCCTTTCTGTTGCTCTGGCTGTTTCTGTTTCTATTTTCTGTTTCAGAATGAACTCTCCTGCCAAAGGATACATCAGCAGGAGGAGTCACAGATTTTGACAGCCCTATCATCAGTTTCTTCCATGAGGATCATTCTGCGGAGATTGCCTGAACTGATGGATTTGCTTGAACAGTGTTGTGGACACAACGCGTGACAGACTTGGTGACCACTCTGCAGTTTACAGTCTCGGTCTCGCCCTGAAAGACATCAGGATAGCAATCAGAACTATAATCTATGGTTCTCCCAACTCTTATTTATCCTGATCTGCACCATCCTCCTTTGGACGATCGGTTGTCAGACCTGCTTGCATTCAGATGACGCAGGATTTGTTTCCCTGTCTTTGCCGTCCCCTACTCGATGAACGGATTCAGACCTGCATGCATCCAGATCACACAGGGGACATGTTATTGTTTACCTATCATGCTCTTGGATGACGGTGTTTTTATTCCCGTCACTATCACACATTACTTGTGTATGCAACTATGTCTACTGGGGGCAGGTCTGATACCTCCATGCTACAATCCTCTTTATTGGATGCAGAGTTTAAACTTCTGGCGCAAAAATTAGCCACTCTGACTTTTCAGCGGACGACTAAATGCACGTGCAGCTGGTGTCTGAGCACCATCACAGTCCACCTGCAGATTAACGCACAAGGAGGTGTTCTCTGCCATGCTGAAATTTTCCCCGCTGACGGAGACACGAGGAGCCGGAGTCTCGGAAGTCGGGAGCGGCGGCCATTATGCCTCTAAAGCTAAGTACTGGAAAATGTGTTTTCTGTGTGTACTTTCTCGTTACCTGCACCCCGTTTTTTCAGGGAGAAGGGTAAAAAAGCTCTTTTTTAGGGGGGAGTGCGCCAGGAAGTCAATACCTGTTCCACGGGAGAGTTCCCGCCATTTGAAAAGCACGAGGAACTGGCTTCCAGAAGCACAACTTTGCTGTGCGTACAAAGTGAACAGTGGGCCTTGCTCGCCCTATAATGGCTTCAAGCTATCAGTGATGATCTATATACTTAGCTCTATGGTAAGTACCTCATTATCCCCTCTGTCTTTCATCCTTTTTTGCAGGATGTTTCTTTATTAGGACTGAGAGGAAATCCGATAAAGGATTTGGCTGTGTGTCACTACTACAGCTGAGACTTTGGAAGAGGGACCCTAGGGGATGTTGGGGCTGTGTATCGCTAGTCCGACTAAACGGTGGACCCCGGACTGAACTGTGAAACCGCACGACTTACTGACATCCTGCTACTGGAATTATCAGTACCAGTTCTCCTCTGTTACCGCCGCCACCTCACGTCCAGTTTTTGCTTAGCATACTCTGCCCTATAGTGGATATGGCTGATCCGGAAACAGTATATCCAGAAGGCGGCTGCTCGTTATCCTGCTGGTCGCTACATCGCCACTCTCTCAATAATGTAAGTAATATTTCCGGCACATTAGTCTCTTGTTATGAGACTTTAAATTATCTGCTTGCCTGCTGAAAAAAAAAAAAAAAAAAAAATTTTTGTTACCTGAGCTTAGTGAGCTACACTCTAGGAGTCTCGTAAGTAGGATACTAATCCCTGTCTGTGATGGTAGCCCCACAATTCAAGACTTGGGTTGCATTACACACATAAATGACTGTCTACCCTGTTTAGGATCATCACAGCCTCGATGGGATACCTTGCGATGCAAGCCTAGCTCATATCATTGACCATTAGTCATGATAAATGTTTACTGTATGTGTTTTCCACATTATTCCCGTTTATGGGATCTGGGATGTATTACTTTTTGTCATCTAACCTGTTCGGTGTGTTTTTCTTTATGCGGCTAGGAAGAATTGTCTCAATGTCTTTCCCTGCGGCAGTCTACTCCTAGCTAGCGGGGAGAACCTTTTTCTAGGCGATTCTCCTTCTCCACGGCTTTACAGGGAAGCCTCCTAGTATTGTTAATACCGACATTCTAAGGAGACTATGTATATTGTTTTTTTGATGCTGGCTGTTTTTCTAGGAGTTGTTGTTTTCAGATTTATTCTCCTGCCAGAACGTAGCAGGAGGAATCACAGATTACACCAGCCCTATCAATGGCTCTTTTTCCAAGAGCACCATTCTATGGATATTGCGGGAACGGTGTGTCCTGATACTTTGGTATGTATTCAGCCGGGGGTTCCCTGGCTTTTGAAGTTCTCCTCTCTGAATCCGACTACCGCTGAGGAAGAGGAGAGAATCCGGGAACCGAGAGTGCAGCTCTTTCCCTTCCCTTTGGTGTGGTCCGGCTGCCATAGAATGACATAATCCCTGATGTTGGACAGCGTCCTCCTAATAAGTGAGTAACTATCTGGTTTCTCTTTTTTTGCCTACCTTGTGTACAGCCTCTCCAATAGATTCTAGTATCCAAGGAACAACTCTTAGCTATACAGAAACTTGTCATTTCTGACAAACCGGCTCGGAGGTTCCGTTCTACCCTTATAGTATGCCGTCTGTTGTACAGTATGCTCATGTGTGTTATTCATACACTCCTTTCCATTTTTTTTAAGCTATCTATATTCACAGGGCGTGTTCTCCGGACCCGTACAGGCGGTCAAGGGGACCCTTGATACCTGACTATTTTGTTAAATCATTTTACCAGGGATATATGGTTTCAGTTCCAGCTTATAACTCTGCTGTTTATTTGTACGAAGAAGGGAAGTAACATACCAGACATCTGGTTTTCAAGTCCAAAATATCTTTAGTTTGGACGAAGCACTCGCCTCAGCCTGGAACGCCCCTCCTAGGATGGTTTTGGTTCAGCCCCCTATCTCGCCGGGATCTTTCCGGCTGAGAATATGGGGAGGCTTTGGAGCTTTTTAGCTTAACACGATAGATTGCTTTGGACTACAGCAGACAATTGGAAAATCTCCAAAAGGTCTCTGTGTGTCTTTAGCCCGTTCTGTTTCAGAAGATGGTTGGCTTCCAATCTTTCTCCTCCAAGTTGGCTTAAATTAACAATTAGCCATGGTTCAAGGATTATCTTTCCTCCTTCAGACGCTTCTTCAGATGCTTCAATCAATCCCCTGGATGATAGAAGTGCTACTTCTGGGAAACCTGGTTATTTGTTTCTGCGGGAAAAGGAGAACTTCACAGCCTCAAGAAATATAAAAATAGTGCTTATGGCTTGTTCACTTCTTATTCCTCAAGCTCTAGATGGGACTACAGCTTATTCAGCAGGGCCATGTCAGTTGACTGGCCTGGATTTCAAGATCGTTCTTCAAGAGGGCTGAGAGCTGCTTCATGTTTAAGAAAAGCTTGACCTTTTTTACCTCCTTCTACGGGATTTTTATCCCTAAAAAAGCAGCCTTAAGCAGAAAAGTACTAAGTGTCTAAGTATTGGATTAATTCCCACCCGTGTGTGCTTTACACTGCTGTGTAGGTCCCATGGTGTGCCGCCTTAGGACTGCAAGAACGTAGGAATTTTGATACTTACCTAACGGGAAATTCCTGTTCTTGAAGTCCGTAGGCGGCACAACACACCCTCCCTTATTAAATATACTGCTGCATACGAACTCTGTGTTGGTGTGGTTGATCCGGCCTCTTATACCATGTGTCCTTTTTTGATTGGATACTGCTGAGCATGTCTCTTCTGCCTTGCACTCGGGATCCTAGACTTAACCCATGGTGTGCCGCCTACGGACTTCAAGAACAGGAATTTCCCGTTAGGTAAGTATCAAAATTCCTACGGCGTCTCTAATTCAATTGTGTGGAGCGCATATCAGGTGGGTTTTCTCTGCCGGCTTAAGAGATACACGTGAAACTAAAGCCGATCCTGGGTGCCTAGGGTGCCTGTCATCCAATCCGCACTGAATTTCATTTCTAGCACATAGCCAAAAAATCGCCCCATTGACTTACATTGGAGTGCAGAAAAGGTCATTTTTTCTCGGTCCCTTTAAGAGGTAGGAGTTAAACAAGCTTAGGTCTGCGGTGCCCAGGGGGGACCCCATCCAGCCCACACTGAGTTTCATTCCTACCACCTTAGGAAAAAAAGTCATTATTTTGAGGCTTAGAAGTCATTTCTGCAATTCCCATAGAAAATCAATGGCGTCTCTATTCAATTGTGTGGAGCGCATATCAGGTGGGTTTTCTCTGCCGGCTTAAGAGATACACGTGAAACTAAAGCCGATCCTGGGTGCCTAGGGTGCCTGTCATCCAATCCGCACTGAATTTCATTTCTAGCACATAGCCAAAAAATCGCCCCATTGACTTACATTGGAGTGCAGAAAAGGTCATTTTTTCTCGGTCCCTTTAAGAGGTAGGAGTTAAACAAGCTTAGGTCTGCGGTGCCCAGGGGGGACCCCATCCAGCCCACACTGAGTTTCATTCCTACCACCTTAGGAAAAAAAGTCATTATTTTGAGGCTTAGAAGTCATTTCTGCAATTCCCATAGAAAATCAATGGCGTCTCTATTCAATTGTGTGGAGCGCATATCAGGTGGGTTTTCTCTGCCGGCTTAAGAGATACACGTGAAACTAAAGCCGATCCTGGGTGCCTAGGGTGCCTGTCATCCAATCCGCACTGAATTTCATTTCTAGCACATAGCCAAAAAATCGCCCCATTGACTTACATTGGAGTGCAGAAAAGGTCATTTTTTCTCGGTCCCTTTAAGAGGTAGGAGTTAAACAAGCTTAGGTCTGCGGTGCCCAGGGGGGACCCCATCCAGCCCACACTGAGTTTCATTCCTACCACCTTAGGAAAAAAAGTCATTATTTTGAGGCTTAGAAGTCATTTCTGCAATTCCCATAGAAAATCAATGGCGTCTCTATTCAATTGTGTGGAGCGCATATCTGGTGGGTTTTCTCTGCCGGCTTAAGAGATACACGTGAAACTAAAGCCGATCCTGGGTGCCTAGGGTGCCTGTCATCCAATCCGCACTGAATTTCATTTCTAGCACATAGCCAAAAAATCGCCCCATTGACTTACATTGGAGTGCAGAAAAGGTCATTTTTTCTCGGTCCCTTTAAGAGGTAGGAGTTAAACAAGCTTAGGTCTGCGGTGCCCAGGGGGGACCCCATCCAGCCCACACTGAGTTTCATTCCTACCACCTTAGGAAAAAAAGTCATTATTTTGAGGCTTAGAAGTCATTTCTGCAATTCCCATAGAAAATCAATGGCGTCTCTATTCAATTGTGTGGAGCGCATATCAGGTGGGTTTTCTCTGCCGGCTTAAGAGATACACGTGAAACTAAAGCCGATCCTGGGTGCCTAGGGTGCCTGTCATCCAATCCGCACTGAATTTCATTTCTAGCACATAGCCAAAAAATCGCCCCATTGACTTACATTGGAGTGCAGAAAAGGTCATTTTTTCTCGGTCCCTTTAAGAGGTAGGAGTTAAACAAGCTTAGGTCTGCGGTGCCCAGGGGGGACCCCATCCAGCCCACACTGAGTTTCATTCCTACCACCTTAGGAAAAAAAAGTCATTATTTTGAGGCTTAGAAGTCATTTCTGCAATTCCCATAGAAAATCAACGGCGTCTCTATTCAATTGTGTGGAGCGCATATCAGGTGGGTTTTCTCTGCCGGCTTAAGAGATACACGTGAAACTAAAGCCGATCCTGGGTGCCTAGGGTGCCTGTCATCCAATCCGCACTGAATTTCATTTCTAGCACATAGCCAAAAAATCGCCCCATTGACTTACATTGGAGTGCAGAAAAGGTCATTTTTTCTCGGTCCCTTTAAGAGGTAGGAGTTAAACCAGCTTAGGTCTGCGGTGCCCAGGGGGACCCATCCAGCCCGCACTGAGTTTCATTCCTACCACCTTAGGAAAAAAAGTCATTATTTTGAGGCTTAGAAGTCATTTCTGC
Source organism: Dendropsophus ebraccatus (assembly GCF_027789765.1). Classification (NCBI taxonomy): domain Eukaryota; kingdom Metazoa; phylum Chordata; class Amphibia; order Anura; family Hylidae; genus Dendropsophus; species Dendropsophus ebraccatus. The sequence continues at coordinate 54,032 of NW_027209167.1, forward strand.
AATTCCCATAGAAAATCAACTGGCGTCTCTATTCAGTTGTGTGGAGCGCATATCAGGTGGATTTTCTCTGCCGGCTTAAGAGATACACGTGAAACTAAAGCCGATCCTGGGTGCCTAGGGTGCCTGTCATCCAATCCGCACTGAATTTCATTTCTAGCACATAGCCAAAAAATCGCCCCATTGACTTACATTGGAGTGCAGAAAAGGTCATTTTTTCTCGGTCCCTTTAAGAGGTAGGAGTTAAACAAGCTTAGGTCTGCGGTGCCCAGGGGGGACCCCATCCAGCCCACACTGAGTTTCATTCCTACCACCTTAGGAAAAAAAGTCATTATTTTGAGGCTTAGAAGTCATTTCTGCAATTCCCATAGAAAATCAATGGCGTCTCTATTCAATTGTGTGGAGCGCATATCAGGTGGATTTTCTCTGCCGGCTTAAGAGATACACGTGAAACTAAAGCCGATCCTGGGTGCCTAGGGTGCCTGTCATCCAATCCGCACTGAATTTCATTTCTAGCACATAGCCAAAAAATCGCCCCATTGACTTACATTGGAGTGCAGAAAAGGTCATTTTTTCTCGGTCCCTTTAAGAGGTAGGAGTTAAACAAGCTTAGGTCTGCGGTGCCCAGGGGGGACCCCATCCAGCCCACACTGAGTTTCATTCCTACCACCTTAGGAAAAAAAGTCATTATTTTGAGGCTTAGAAGTCATTTCTGCAATTCCCATAGAAAATCAACGGCGTCTCTAATTCAATTGTGTGGAGCGCATATCAGGTGGGTTTTCTCTTGCGGCTTAAGAGATACACGTGAAACTAAAGCCGATCCTGGGTGCCTAGGGTGCCTGTCATCCAATCCGCACTGAATTTCATTTCTAGCACATAGCCAAAAAATCGCCCCATTGACTTACATTGGAGTGCAGAAAAGGTCATTTTTTCTCGGTCCCTTTAAGAGGTAGGAGTTAAACAAGCTTAGGTCTGCGGTGCCCAGGGGGGACCCCATCCAGCCCACACTGAGTTTCATTCCTACCACCTTAGGAAAAAAAGTCATTATTTTGAGGCTTAGAAGTCATTTCTGCAATTCCCATAGAAAATCAATGGCGTCTCTATTCAATTGTGTGGGAGCGCATATCAGGTGGATTTTCTCTGCCGGCTTAAGAGATACACGTGAAACTAAAGCCGATCCTGGGTGCCTAGGGTGCCTGTCATCCAATCCGCACTGAATTTCATTTCTAGCACATAGCCAAAAAATCGCCCCATTGACTTACATTGGAGTGCAGAAAAGGTCATTTTTTCTCGGTCCCTTTAAGAGGTAGGAGTTAAACAAGCTTAGGTCTGCGGTGCCCAGGGGGGACCCCATCCAGCCCGCACTGAGTTTCATTCCTACCACCTTAGGAAAAAAAGTCATTATTTGAGGCTTAGAAGTCATTTCTGCAATTCCCATAGAAAATCAACGGCGTCTCTAATTCAATTGTGTGGAGCGCATATCAGGTGGGTTTTCTCTGCCGGCTTAAGAGATACACGTGAAACTAAAGCCGATCCTGGGTGCCTAGGGTGCCTGTCATCCAATCCGCACTGAATTTCATTTCTAGCACATAGCCAAAAAATCGCCCCATTGACTTACATTGGAGTGCAGAAAAGGTCATTTTTTCTCGGTCCCTTTAAGAGGTAGGAGTTAAACAAGCTTAGGTCTGCGGTGCCCAGGGGGGACCCCATCCAGCCCGCACTGAGTTTCATTCCTACCACCTTAGGAAAAAAAAGTCATTATTTTGAGGCTTAGAAGTCATTTCTGCAATTCCCATAGAAAATCAACTGGCGTCTCTAATTCAATTGTGTGGAGCGCATATCAGGTGGGATTTTCTCTGCGGGGCTTAAGAGATACACGTGAAACTAAAGCCGATCCTGGGTGCCTAGGGTGCCTGTCATCCAATCCGCACTGAATTTCATTTCTAGCACATAGCCAAAAAATCGCCCCATTGACTTACATTGGAGTGCAGAAAAGGTCATTTTTTCTCGGTCCCCTTTAAGAGGTAGGAGTTAAACAAGCTTAGGTCTGCGGTGCCCAGGGGGGACCCATCCAGCCCGCACTGAGTTTCATTCCTACCACCTTAGGAAAAAAAGTCATTATTTTGAGGCTTAGAAGTCATTTCTGCAATTCCCATAGAAAATCAACGGCGTCTCTAATTCAATTGTGTGGAGCGCATATCAGGTGGATTTTCTCTGCCGGCTTAAGAGATACACGTGAAACTAAAGCCGATCCTGGGTGCCTAGGGTGCCTGTCATCCAATCCGCACTGAATTTCATTTCTAGCACATAGCCAAAAAATCGCCCCATTGACTTACATTGGAGTGCAGAAAAGGTCATTTTTTCTCGGTCCCTTTAAGAGGTAGGAGTTAAACAAGCTTAGGTCTGCGGTGCCCAGGGGGGACCCCATCCAGCCCGCACTGAGTTTCATTCCTACCACCTTAGGAAAAAAGTCATTATTTTGAGGCTTAGAAGACATTTCTGCAATTCCATAGAAAATCAATGGCGTCTCTATTCAAATTGTGTGGAGCGCATATCAGGTGGATTTTCTCTGCCGCTTAAGAGATACACGTGAAACTAAAGCCGATCCTGGGTGCCTAGGGTGCCTGTCATCCAATCCGCACTGAATTTCATTTCTAGCACATAGCCAAAAAATCGCCCCATTGACTTACATTGGAGTGCAGAAAAGGTCATTTTTTCTCGGTCCCTTTAAGAGGTAGGAGTTAAACAAGCTTAGGTCTGCGGTGCCCAGGGGGGACCCCATCCAGCCAGCACTGAGTTTCATTCCTACCACCTTAGGAAAAAAAGTCATTATTTTGAGGCTTAGAAGTCATTTCTGCAATTCCCATAGAAAATCAACGGCGTCTCTATTCAATTGTGTGGAGCGCATATCAGGTGGGTTTTCTCTGCCGGCTTAAGAGATACACGTGAAACTAAAGCCGATCCTGGGTGCCTAGGGTGCCTGTCATCCAATCCGCACTGCATTTCATTTCTAGCACATAGCCAAAAAATCGCCCCATTGACTTACATTGGAGTGCAGAAAAGGTCATTTTTTCTCGGTCCCTTTAAGAGGTAGGAGTTAAACAAGCTTAGGTCTGCGGTGCCCAGGGGGGACCCCATCCAGCCCGCACTGAGTTTCATTCCTACCACCTTAGGAAAAAAAGTCATTATTTTGAGGCTTAGAAGTCATTTCTGCAATTCCCATAGAAAATCAACGGCGTCTCTATTCAATTGTGTGGAGCGCATATCAGGTGGGTTTTCTCTGCCGGCTTAAGAGATACACGTGAAACTAAAGCCGATCCTGGGTGCCTAGGGTGCCTGTCATCCAATCCGCACTGAATTTCATTTCTAGCACATAGCCAAAAAATCGCCCCATTGACTTACATTGGAGTGCAGAAAAGGTCATTTTTTCTCGGTCCCTTTAAGAGGTAGGAGTTAAACAAGCTTAGGTCTGCGGTGCCCAGGGGGGACCCCATCCAGCCCGCACTGAGTTTCATTCCTACCACCTTAGGAAAAAAAGTCATTATTTTGAGGCTTAGAAGTCATTTCTGCAATTCCCATAGAAAATCAACGGCGTCTCTATTCAATTGTGTGGAGCGCATATCAGGTGGGTTTTCTCTGCCGGCTTAAGAGATACACGTGAAACTAAAGCCGATCCTGGGTGCCTAGGGTGCCTGTCATCCAATCCGCACTGAATTTCATTTCTAGCACATAGCCAAAAAATCGCCCCATTGACTTACATTGGAGTGCAGAAAAGGTCATTTTTTCTCGGTCCCTTTAAGAGGTAGGAGTTAAACAAGCTTAGGTCTGCGGTGCCCAGGGGGGACCCCATCCAGCCCGCACTGAGTTTCATTCCTACCACCTTAGGAAAAAAAGTCATTATTTTGAGGCTTAGAAGTCATTTCTGCAATTCCCATAGAAAATCAACGGCGTCTCTATTCAATTGTGTGGAGCGCATATCAGGTGGGTTTTCTCTGCCGGCTTAAGAGATACACGTGAAACTAAAGCCGATCCTGGGTGCCTAGGGTGCCTGTCATCCAATCCGCACTGAATTTCATTTCTAGCACATAGCCAAAAAATCGCCCCATTGACTTACATTGGAGTGCAGAAAAGGTCATTTTTTCTCGGTCCCTTTAAGAGGTAGGAGTTAAACAAGCTTAGGTCTGCGGTGCCCAGGGGGGACCCCATCCAGCCCGCACTGAGTTTCATTCCTACCACCTTAGGAAAAAAAGTCATTATTTTGAGGCTTAGAAGTCATTTCTGCAATTCCCATAGAAAATCAACGGCGTCTCTATTCAATTGTGTGGAGCGCATATCAGGTGGGTTTTCTCTGCCGGCTTAAGAGATACACGTGAAACTAAAGCCGATCCTGGGTGCCTAGGGTGCCTGTCATCCAATCCGCACTGAATTTCATTTCTAGCACAAAGCCAAAAAATCGCCCCATTGACTTACATTGGAGTGCAGAAAAGGTCATTTTTTCTCGGTCCCTTTAAGAGGTAGGAGTTAAACAAGCTTAGGTCTGCGGTGCCCAGGGGGGACCCCATCCAGCCCGCACTGAGTTTCATTCCTACCACCTTAGGAAAAAAAGTCATTATTTTGAGGCTTAGAAGTCATTTCTGCAATTCCCATAGAAAATCAACGGCGTCTCTATTCAATTGTGTGGAGCGCATATCAGGTGGGTTTTCTCTGCCGGCTTAAGAGATACACGTGAAACTAAAGCCGATCCTGGGTGCCTAGGGTGCCTGTCATCCAATCCGCACTGAATTTCATTTCTAGCACATAGCCAAAAAATCGCCCCATTGACTTACATTGGAGTGCAGAAAAGGTCATTTTTTCTCGGTCCCTTTAAGAGGTAGGAGTTAAACAAGCTTAGGTCTGCGGTGCCCAGGGGGGACCCCATCCAGCCCGCACTGAGTTTCATTCCTACCACCTTAGGAAAAAAAGTCATTATTTTGAGGCTTAGAAGTCATTTCTGCAATTCCCATAGAAAATCAACGGCGTCTCTATTCAATTGTGTGGAGCGCATATCAGGTGGGTTTTCTCTGCCGGCTTAAGAGATACACGTGAAACTAAAGCCGATCCTGGGTGCCTAGGGTGCCTGTCATCCAATCCGCACTGAATTTCATTTCTAGCACATAGCCAAAAAATCGCCCCATTGACTTACATTGGAGTGCAGAAAAGGTCATTTTTTCTCGGTCCCTTTAAGAGGTAGGAGTTAAACAAGCTTAGGTCTGCGGTGCCCAGGGGGGACCCCATCCAGCCCGCACTGAGTTTCATTCCTACCACCTTAGGAAAAAAAGTCATTATTTTGAGGCTTAGAAGTCATTTCTGCAATTCCCATAGAAAATCAACGGCGTCTCTATTCAATTGTGTGGAGCGCATATCAGGTGGGTTTTCTCTGCCGGCTTAAGAGATACACGTGAAACTAAAGCCGATCCTGGGTGCCTAGGGTGCCTGTCATCCAATCCGCACTGAATTTCATTTCTAGCACATAGCCAAAAAATCGCCCCATTGACTTACATTGGAGTGCAGAAAAGGTCATTTTTTCTCGGTCCCTTTAAGAGGTAGGAGTTAAACAAGCTTAGGTCTGCGGTGCCCAGGGGGGACCCCATCCAGCCCGCACTGAGTTTCATTCCTACCACCTTAGGAAAAAAAGTCATTATTTTGAGGCTTAGAAGTCATTTCTGCAATTCCCATAGAAAATCAACGGCGTCTCTATTCAATTGTGTGGAGCGCATATCAGGTGGGTTTTCTCTGCCGGCTTAAGAGATACACGTGAAACTAAAGCCGATCCTGGGTGCCTAGGGTGCCTGTCATCCAATCCGCACTGAATTTCATTTCTAGCACATAGCCAAAAAATCGCCCCATTGACTTACATTGGAGTGCAGAAAAGGTCATTTTTTCTCGGTCCCTTTAAGAGGTAGGAGTTAAACAAGCTTAGGTCTGCGGTGCCCAGGGGGGACCCCATCCAGCCCGCACTGAGTTTCATTCCTACCACCTTAGGAAAAAAAGTCATTATTTTGAGGCTTAGAAGTCATTTCTGCAATTCCCATAGAAAATCAACGGCGTCTCTATTCAATTGTGTGGAGCGCATATCAGGTGGGTTTTCTCTGCCGGCTTAAGAGATACACGTGAAACTAAAGCCGATCCTGGGTGCCTAGGGTGCCTGTCATCCAATCCGCACTGAATTTCATTTCTAGCACATAGCCAAAAAATCGCCCCATTGACTTACATTGGAGTGCAGAAAAGGTCATTTTTTCTCGGTCCCTTTAAGAGGTAGGAGTTAAACAAGCTTAGGTCTGCGGTGCCCAGGGGGGACCCCATCCAGCCCGCACTGAGTTTCATTCCTACCACCTTAGGAAAAAAAGTCATTATTTTGAGGCTTAGAAGTCATTTCTGCAATTCCCATAGAAAATCAACGGCGTCTCTATTCAATTGTGTGGAGCGCATATCAGGTGGGTTTTCTCTGCCGGCTTAAGAGATACACGTGAAACTAAAGCCGATCCTGGGTGCCTAGGGTGCCTGTCATCCAATCCGCACTGAATTTCATTTCTAGCACATAGCCAAAAAATCGCCCCATTGACTTACATTGGAGTGCAGAAAAGGTCATTTTTTCTCGGTCCCTTTAAGAGGTAGGAGTTAAACAAGCTTAGGTCTGCGGTGCCCAGGGGGGACCCCATCCAGCCCGCACTGAGTTTCATTCCTACCACCTTAGGAAAAAAAGTCATTATTTTGAGGCTTAGAAGTCATTTCTGCAATTCCCATAGAAAATCAACGGCGTCTCTATTCAATTGTGTGGAGCGCATATCAGGTGGGTTTTCTCTGCCGGCTTAAGAGATACACGTGAAACTAAAGCCGATCCTGGGTGCCTAGGGTGCCTGTCATCCAATCCGCACTGAATTTCATTTCTAGCACATAGCCAAAAAATCGCCCCATTGACTTACATTGGAGTGCAGAAAAGGTCATTTTTTCTCGGTCCCTTTAAGAGGTAGGAGTTAAACAAGCTTAGGTCTGCGGTGCCCAGGGGGGACCCCATCCAGCCCGCACTGAGTTTCATTCCTACCACCTTAGGAAAAAAAGTCATTATTTTGAGGCTTAGAAGTCATTTCTGCAATTCCCATAGAAAATCAACGGCGTCTCTATTCAATTGTGTGGAGCGCATATCAGGTGGGTTTTCTCTGCCGGCTTAAGAGATACACGTGAAACTAAAGCCGATCCTGGGTGCCTAGGGTGCCTGTCATCCAATCCGCACTGAATTTCATTTCTAGCACATAGCCAAAAAATCGCCCCATTGACTTACATTGGAGTGCAGAAAAGGTCATTTTTTCTCGGTCCCTTTAAGAGGTAGGAGTTAAACAAGCTTAGGTCTGCGGTGCCCAGGGGGGACCCCATCCAGCCCGCACTGAGTTTCATTCCTACCACCTTAGGAAAAAAAGTCATTATTTTGAGGCTTAGAAGTCATTTCTGCAATTCCCATAGAAAATCAACGGCGTCTCTATTCAATTGTGTGGAGCGCATATCAGGTGGGTTTTCTCTGCCGGCTTAAGAGATACACGTGAAACTAAAGCCGATCCTGGGTGCCTAGGGTGCCTGTCATCCAATCCGCACTGAATTTCATTTCTAGCACATAGCCAAAAAATCGCCCCATTGACTTACATTGGAGTGCAGAAAAGGTCATTTTTTCTCGGTCCCTTTAAGAGGTAGGAGTTAAACAAGCTTAGGTCTGCGGTGCCCAGGGGGGACCCCATCCAGCCCGCACTGAGTTTCATTCCTACCACCTTAGGAAAAAAAGTCATTATTTTGAGGCTTAGAAGTCATTTCTGCAATTCCCATAGAAAATCAACGGCGTCTCTATTCAATTGTGTGGAGCGCATATCAGGTGGGTTTTCTCTGCCGGCTTAAGAGATACACGTGAAACTAAAGCCGATCCTGGGTGCCTAGGGTGCCTGTCATCCAATCCGCACTGAATTTCATTTCTAGCACATAGCCAAAAAATCGCCCCATTGACTTACATTGGAGTGCAGAAAAGGTCATTTTTTCTCGGTCCCTTTAAGAGGTAGGAGTTAAACAAGCTTAGGTCTGCGGTGCCCAGGGGGGACCCCATCCAGCCCGCACTGAGTTTCATTCCTACCACCTTAGGAAAAAAAGTCATTATTTTGAGGCTTAGAAGTCATTTCTGCAATTCCCATAGAAAATCAACGGCGTCTCTATTCAATTGTGTGGAGCGCATATCAGGTGGGTTTTCTCTGCCGGCTTAAGAGATACACGTGAAACTAAAGCCGATCCTGGGTGCCTAGGGTGCCTGTCATCCAATCCGCACTGAATTTCATTTCTAGCACATAGCCAAAAAATCGCCCCATTGACTTACATTGGAGTGCAGAAAAGGTCATTTTTTCTCGGTCCCTTTAAGAGGTAGGAGTTAAACAAGCTTAGGTCTGCGGTGCCCAGGGGGGACCCCATCCAGCCCGCACTGAGTTTCATTCCTACCACCTTAGGAAAAAAAGTCATTATTTTGAGGCTTAGAAGTCATTTCTGCAATTCCCATAGAAAATCAACGGCGTCTCTATTCAATTGTGTGGAGCGCATATCAGGTGGGTTTTCTCTGCCGGCTTAAGAGATACACGTGAAACTAAAGCCGATCCTGGGTGCCTAGGGTGCCTGTCATCCAATCCGCACTGAATTTCATTTCTAGCACATAGCCAAAAAATCGCCCCATTGACTTACATTGGAGTGCAGAAAAGGTCATTTTTTCTCGGTCCCTTTAAGAGGTAGGAGTTAAACAAGCTTAGGTCTGCGGTGCCCAGGGGGGACCCCATCCAGCCCGCACTGAGTTTCATTCCTACCACCTTAGGAAAAAAAGTCATTATTTTGAGGCTTAGAAGTCATTTCTGCAATTCCCATAGAAAATCAACGGCGTCTCTATTCAATTGTGTGGAGCGCATATCAGGTGGGTTTTCTCTGCCGGCTTAAGAGATACACGTGAAACTAAAGCCGATCCTGGGTGCCTAGGGTGCCTGTCATCCAATCCGCACTGAATTTCATTTCTAGCACATAGCCAAAAAATCGCCCCATTGACTTACATTGGAGTGCAGAAAAGGTCATTTTTTCTCGGTCCCTTTAAGAGGTAGGAGTTAAACAAGCTTAGGTCTGCGGTGCCCAGGGGGGACCCCATCCAGCCCGCACTGAGTTTCATTCCTACCACCTTAGGAAAAAAAGTCATTATTTTGAGGCTTAGAAGTCATTTCTGCAATTCCCATAGAAAATCAACGGCGTCTCTATTCAATTGTGTGGAGCGCATATCAGGTGGGTTTTCTCTGCCGGCTTAAGAGATACACGTGAAACTAAAGCCGATCCTGGGTGCCTAGGGTGCCTGTCATCCAATCCGCACTGAATTTCATTTCTAGCACATAGCCAAAAAATCGCCCCATTGACTTACATTGGAGTGCAGAAAAGGTCATTTTTTCTCGGTCCCTTTAAGAGGTAGGAGTTAAACAAGCTTAGGTCTGCGGTGCCCAGGGGGGACCCCATCCAGCCCGCACTGAGTTTCATTCCTACCACCTTAGGAAAAAAAGTCATTATTTTGAGGCTTAGAAGTCATTTCTGCAATTCCCATAGAAAATCAACGGCGTCTCTATTCAATTGTGTGGAGCGCATATCAGGTGGGTTTTCTCTGCCGGCTTAAGAGATACACGTGAAACTAAAGCCGATCCTGGGTGCCTAGGGTGCCTGTCATCCAATCCGCACTGAATTTCATTTCTAGCACATAGCCAAAAAATCGCCCCATTGACTTACATTGGAGTGCAGAAAAGGTCATTTTTTCTCGGTCCCTTTAAGAGGTAGGAGTTAAACAAGCTTAGGTCTGCGGTGCCCAGGGGGGACCCCATCCAGCCCGCACTGAGTTTCATTCCTACCACCTTAGGAAAAAAAGTCATTATTTTGAGGCTTAGAAGTCATTTCTGCAATTCCCATAGAAAATCAACGGCGTCTCTATTCAATTGTGTGGAGCGCATATCAGGTGGGTTTTCTCTGCCGGCTTAAGAGATACACGTGAAACTAAAGCCGATCCTGGGTGCCTAGGGTGCCTGTCATCCAATCCGCACTGAATTTCATTTCTAGCACATAGCCAAAAAATCGCCCCATTGACTTACATTGGAGTGCAGAAAAGGTCATTTTTTCTCGGTCCCTTTAAGAGGTAGGAGTTAAACAAGCTTAGGTCTGCGGTGCCCAGGGGGGACCCCATCCAGCCCGCACTGAGTTTCATTCCTACCACCTTAGGAAAAAAAGTCATTATTTTGAGGCTTAGAAGTCATTTCTGCAATTCCCATAGAAAATCAACGGCGTCTCTATTCAATTGTGTGGAGCGCATATCAGGTGGGTTTTCTCTGCCGGCTTAAGAGATACACGTGAAACTAAAGCCGATCCTGGGTGCCTAGGGTGCCTGTCATCCAATCCGCACTGAATTTCATTTCTAGCACATAGCCAAAAAATCGCCCCATTGACTTACATTGGAGTGCAGAAAAGGTCATTTTTTCTCGGTCCCTTTAAGAGGTAGGAGTTAAACAAGCTTAGGTCTGCGGTGCCCAGGGGGACCCCATCCAGCCCGCACTGAGTTTCATTCCTACCACCTTAGGAAAAAAAGTCATTATTTTGAGGCTTAGAAGTCATTTCTGCAATTCCCATAGAAAATCAACGGCGTCTCTATTCAATTGTGTGGAGCGCATATCAGGTGGGTTTTCTCTGCCGGCTTAAGAGATACACGTGAAACTAAAGCCGATCCTGGGTGCCTAGGGTGCCTGTCATCCAATCCGCACTGAATTTCATTTCTAGCACATAGCCAAAAAATCGCCCCATTGACTTACATTGGAGTGCAGAAAAGGTCATTTTTTCTCGGTCCCTTTAAGAGGTAGGAGTTAAACAAGCTTAGGTCTGCGGTGCCCAGGGGGGACCCCATCCAGCCCGCACTGAGTTTCATTCCTACCACCTTAGGAAAAAAAGTCATTATTTTGAGGCTTAGAAGTCATTTCTGCAATTCCCATAGAAAATCAACGGCGTCTCTATTCAATTGTGTGGAGCGCATATCAGGTGGGTTTTCTCTGCCGGCTTAAGAGATACACGTGAAACTAAAGCCGATCCTGGGTGCCTAGGGTGCCTGTCATCCAATCCGCACTGAATTTCATTTCTAGCACATAGCCAAAAAATCGCCCCATTGACTTACATTGGAGTGCAGAAAAGGTCATTTTTTCTCGGTCCCTTTAAGAGGTAGGAGTTAAACAAGCTTAGGTCTGCGGTGCCCAGGGGGGACCCCATCCAGCCCGCACTGAGTTTCATTCCTACCACCTTAGGAAAAAAAGACCTTTTCTGCAATTCCAATAGTAAATCAATGGCGTCTCTATTCAATGTGTAGAAATGAAATTCAGTGCGGCTTGGAGACAGGAACCTAGGCACCTGGATGGCTAGGTTCCTGTATCTCTTAAGGCGGCAGAGAAAACCCACCTGATATGCGCTCCACACAAAAAATCGCCCCATTGACTTACATTGGAGTGCAGAAAAGACTTCTAAGCCTCAAAATAATGACTTTTTTTTCCTAAGGTGGTAGGAATGAAACTCAGTGCGGGCTGGATGGGGTCCCCCCTGGGCACCGCAGACCTAAGCTTGTTTAACTCCTACCTCTTAAAGGGACCGAGAAAAAATGACCTTTTCTGCACTCCAATGTAAGTCAATGGGTGATTTTTCTCTGTGCTTAGAAATGAAATTCAGTGCGGATTGGATGACAGGCACCCTGGCACCAATCGGCTTTAGTTTCACGTGTATCTCTTACCCAGAGAAAACCCACCTGATATGCGCTCCACACAATTGAATAGAGACGCCGTTGATTTTCTATGGGAATTGCAGAAATGACTTCTAAGCCTCAAAATAATGACTTTTTTTTCCTAAGGTGGTAGGAATGAAACTCAGTGCGGGCTGGATGGGGTCCCCCCTGGGCACCGCAGACCTAAGCTTGTTTAACTCCTACCTCTTAAAGGGACCGAGAAAAAATGACCTTTTCTGCACTCCAATGTAAGTCAATGGGGCGATTTTTTGGCTATGTGCTAGAAATGAAATGCAGTGCGGATTGGATGACAGGCACCCTAGGCACCCAGGATCGGCTTTAGTTTCACGTGTATCTCTTAAGCCGGCAGAGAAAACCCACCTGATATGCGCTCCACACAATTGAATTAGAGACGCCGTTGATTTTCTATGGGAATTGCAGAAATGACTTCTAAGCCTCAAAATAATGACTTTTTTTCCTAAGGTGGTAGGAATGAAACTCAGTGCGGGCTGGATGGGGTCCCCCCTGGGCACCGCAGACCTAAGCTTGTTTAACTCCTACCTCTTAAAGGGACCGAGAAAAAATGACCTTTTCTGCACTCCAATGTAAGTCAATGGGGCGATTTTTTGGCTATGTGCTAGAAATGAAATGCAGTGCGGATTGGATGACAGGCACCCTAGGCACCCAGGATCGGCTTTAGTTTCACGTGTATCTCTTAAGCCGGCAGAGAAAACCCACCTGAATATGCGCTCCACACAATTGAATAGAGACGCCAGTTGATTTTCTATGGGAATTGCAGAAATGACTTCTAAGCCTCAAAATAATGACTTTTTTTCCTAAGGTGGTAGGAATGAAACTCAGTGCGGGCTGGATGGGGTCCCCCCTGGGCACCGCAGACCTAAGCTTGTTTAACTCCTACCTCTTAAAGGGACCGAGAAAAAATGACCTTTTCTGCACTCCAATGTAAGTCAATGGGGCGATTTTTTGGCTATGTGCTAGAAATGAAATGCAGTGCGGATTGGATGACAGGCACCCTAGGCACCCAGGATCGGCTTTAGTTTCACGTGTATCTCTTAAGCCGGCAGAGAAAACCCACCTGATATGCGCTCCACACAATTGAATAGAGACGCCGTTGATTTTCTATGGGAATTGCAGAAATGACTTCTAAGCCTCAAAATAATGACTTTTTTTCCTAAGGTGGTAGGAATGAAACTCAGTGCGGGCTGGATGGGGTCCCCCCTGGGCACCGCAGACCTAAGCTTGTTTAACTCCTACCTCTTAAAGGGACCGAGAAAAAATGACCTTTTCTGCACTCCAATGTAAGTCAATGGGGCGATTTTTTGGCTATGTGCTAGAAATGAAATTCAGTGCGGATTGGATGACAGGCACCCTAGGCACCCAGGATCGGCTTTAGTTTCACGTGTATCTCTTAAGCCGGCAGAGAAAACCCACCTGATATGCGCTCCACACAATTGAATAGAGACGCCGTTGATTTTCTATGGGAATTGCAGAAATGACTTCTAAGCCTCAAAATAATGACTTTTTTTCCTAAGGTGGTAGGAATGAAACTCAGTGCGGGCTGGATGGGGTCCCCCCTGGGCACCGCAGACCTAAGCTTGTTTAACTCCTACCTCTTAAAGGGACCGAGAAAAAATGACCTTTTCTGCACTCCAATGTAAGTCAATGGGGCGATTTTTTGGCTATGTGCTAGAAATGAAATGCAGTGCGGATTGGATGACAGGCACCCTAGGCACCCAGGATCGGCTTTAGTTTCACGTGTATCTCTTAAGCCGGCAGAGAAAACCCACCTGATATGCGCTCCACACAATTGAATTAGAGACGCCGTTGATTTTCTATGGGAATTGCAGAAATGACTTCTAAGCCTCAAAATAATGACTTTTTTTCCTAAGGTGGTAGGAATGAAACTCAGTGCGGGCTGGATGGGGTCCCCCCTGGGCACCGCAGACCTAAGCTTGTTTAACTCCTACCTCTTAAAGGGACCGAGAAAAAATGACCTTTTCTGCACTCCAATGTAAGTCAATGGGGCGATTTTTTGGCTATGTGCTAGAAATGAAATGCAGTGCGGATTGGATGACAGGCACCCTAGGCACCCAGGATCGGCTTTAGTTTCACGTGTATCTCTTAAGCCGGCAGAGAAAACCCACCTGATATGCGCTCCACACAATTGAATAGAGACGCCGTTGATTTTCTATGGGAATTGCAGAAATGACTTCTAAGCCTCAAAATAATGACTTTTTTTTCCTAAGGTGGTAGGAATGAAACTCAGTGCGGGCTGGATGGGGTCCCCCCTGGGCACCGCAGACCTAAGCTTGTTTAACTCCTACCTCTTAAAGGGACCGAGAAAAAATGACCTTTTCTGCACTCCAATGTAAGTCAATGGGGCGATTTTTTGGCTATGTGCTAGAAATGAAATGCAGTGCGGATTGGATGACAGGCACCCTAGGCACCCAGGATCGATTTAGTTTCACGTGTATCTCTTAAGCCGGCAGAGAAAACCCACCTGATATGCGCTCCACACAATTGAATAGAGACGCCAGTTGATTTTCTATGGGAATTGCAGAAATGACTTCTAAGCCTCAAAATAATGACTTTTTTTCCTAAGGTGGTAGGAATGAAACTCAGTGCGGGCTGGATGGGGTCCCCCCTGGGCACCGCAGACCTAAGCTTGTTTAACTCCTACCTCTTAAAGGGACCGAGAAAAAATGACCTTTTCTGCACTCCAATGTAAGTCAATGGGGCGATTTTTTGGCTATGTGCTAGAAATGAAATGCAGTGCGGATTGGATGACAGGCACCCTAGGCACCCAGGATCGGCTTTAGTTTCACGTGTATCTCTTAAGCCGGCAGAGAAACCCACCTGATATGCGCTCCACACAATTGAATTAGAGACGCCGTTGATTTTCTATGGGAATTGCAGAAATGACTTCTAAGCCTCAAAATAATGACTTTTTTTCCTAAGGTGGTAGGAATGAAACTCAGTGCGGGCTGGATGGGGTCCCCCCTGGGCACCGCAGACCTAAGCTTGTTTAACTCCTACCTCTTAAAGGGACCGAGAAAAAATGACCTTTTCTGCACTCCAATGTAAGTCAATGGGGCGATTTTTTGGCTATGTGCTAGAAATGAAATTCAGTGCGGATTGGATGACAGGCACCCTAGGCACCCAGGATCGGCTTTAGTTTCACGTGTATCTCTTAAGCCGGCAGAGAAAACCCACCTGATATGCGCTCCACACAATTGAATAGAGACGCCGTTGATTTTCTATGGGAATTGCAGAAATGACTTCTAAGCCTCAAAATAATGACTTTTTTTCCTAAGGTGGTAGGAATGAAACTCAGTGCGGGCTGGATGGGGTCCCCCCTGGGCACCGCAGACCTAAGCTTGTTTAACTCCTACCTCTTAAAGGGACCGAGAAAAAATGACCTTTTCTGCACTCCAATGTAAGTCAATGGGGCGATTTTTTGGCTATGTGCTAGAAATGAAATTCAGTGCGGATTGGATGACAGGCACCCTAGGCACCCAGGATCGGCTTTAGTTTCACGTGTATCTCTTAAGCCGGCAGAGAAAACCCACCTGATATGCGCTCCACACAATTGAATAGAGACGCCGTTGATTTTCTATGGGAATTGCAGAAATGACTTCTAAGCCTCAAAATAATGACTTTTTTTCCTAAGGTGGTAGGAATGAAACTCAGTGCGGGCTGGATGGGGTCCCCCCTGGGCACCGCAGACCTAAGCTTGTTTAACTCCTACCTCTTAAAGGGACCGAGAAAAAATGACCTTTTCTGCACTCCAATGTAAGTCAATGGGGCGATTTTTTGGCTATGTGCTAGAAATGAAATGCAGTGCGGATTGGATGACAGGCACCCTAGGCACCCAGGATCGGCTTTAGTTTCACGTGTATCTCTTAAGCCGGCAGAGAAAACCCACCTGATATGCGCTCCACACAATTGAATAGAGACGCCGTTGATTTTCTATGGGAATTGCAGAAATGACTTCTAAGCCTCAAAATAATGACTTTTTTTCCTAAGGTGGTAGGAATGAAACTCAGTGCGGGCTGGATGGGGTCCCCCCTGGGCACCGCAGACCTAAGCTTGTTTAACTCCTACCTCTTAAAGGGACCGAGAAAAAATGACCTTTTCTGCACTCCAATGTAAGTCAATGGGGCGATTTTTTGGCTATGTGCTAGAAATGAAATTCAGTGCGGATTGGATGACAGGCACCCTAGGCACCCAGGATCGGCTTTAGTTTCACGTGTATCTCTTAAGCCGGCAGAGAAAACCCACCTGATATGCGCTCCACACAATTGAATAGAGACGCCGTTGATTTTCTATGGGAATTGCAGAAATGACTTCTAAGCCTCAAAATAATGACTTTTTTTCCTAAGGTGGTAGGAATGAAACTCAGTGCGGGCTGGATGGGGTCCCCCCTGGGCACCGCAGACCTAAGCTTGTTTAACTCCTACCTCTTAAAGGGACCGAGAAAAAATGACCTTTTCTGCACTCCAATGTAAGTCAATGGGGCGATTTTTTGGCTATGTGCTAGAAATGAAATTCAGTGCGGATTGGATGACAGGCACCCTAGGCACCCAGGATCGGCTTTAGTTTCACGTGTATCTCTTAAGCCGGCAGAGAAAACCCACCTGATATGCGCTCCACACAATTGAATAGAGACGCCGTTGATTTTCTATGGGAATTGCAGAAATGACTTCTAAGCCTCAAAATAATGACTTTTTTTCCTAAGGTGGTAGGAATGAAACTCAGTGCGGGCTGGATGGGGTCCCCCCTGGGCACCGCAGACCTAAGCTTGTTTAACTCCTACCTCTTAAAGGGACCGAGAAAAAATGACCTTTTCTGCACTCCAATGTAAGTCAATGGGGCGATTTTTTGGCTATGTGCTAGAAATGAAATTCAGTGCGGATTGGATGACAGGCACCCTAGGCACCCAGGATCGGCTTTAGTTTCACGTGTATCTCTTAAGCCGGCAGAGAAAACCACCTGATATGCGCTCCACACAATTGAATTAGAGACGCCGTTGATTTTCTATGGGAATTGCAGAAATGACTTCTAAGCCTCAAAATAATGACTTTTTTTCCTAAGGTGGTAGGAATGAAACTCAGTGCGGGCTGGATGGGGTCCCCCCTGGGCACCGCAGACCTAAGCTTGTTTAACTCCTACCTCTTAAAGGGACCGAGAAAAAATGACCTTTTCTGCACTCCAATGTAAGTCAATGGGGCGATTTTTTGGCTATGTGCTAGAAATGAAATTCAGTGCGGATTGGATGACAGGCACCCTAGGCACCCAGGATCGGCTTTAGTTTCACGTGTATCTCTTAAGCCGGCAGAGAAAACCCACCTGATATGCGCTCCACACAATTGAATAGAGACGCCGTTGATTTTCTATGGGAATTGCAGAAATGACTTCTAAGCCTCAAAATAATGACTTTTTTTCCTAAGGTGGTAGGAATGAAACTCAGTGCGGGCTGGATGGGGTCCCCCCTGGGCACCGCAGACCTAAGCTTGTTTAACTCCTACCTCTTAAAGGGACCGAGAAAAAATGACCTTTTCTGCACTCCAATGTAAGTCAATGGGGCGATTTTTTGGCTATGTGCTAGAAATGAAATTCAGTGCGGATTGGATGACAGGCACCCTAGGCACCCAGGATCGGCTTTAGTTTCACGTGTATCTCTTAAGCCGGCAGAGAAAACCCACCTGATATGCGCTCCACACAATTGAATAGAGACGCCGTTGATTTTCTATGGGAATTGCAGAAATGACTTCTAAGCCTCAAAATAATGACTTTTTTTCCTAAGGTGGTAGGAATGAAACTCAGTGCGGGCTGGATGGGGTCCCCCCTGGGCACCGCAGACCTAAGCTTGTTTAACTCCTACCTCTTAAAGGGACCGAGAAAAAATGACCTTTTCTGCACTCCAATGTAAGTCAATGGGGCGATTTTTTGGCTATGTGCTAGAAATGAAATTCAGTGCGGATTGGATGACAGGCACCCTAGGCACCCAGGATCGGCTTTAGTTTCACGTGTATCTCTTAAGCCGGCAGAGAAAACCCACCTGATATGCGCTCCACACAATTGAATAGAGACGCCGTTGATTTTCTATGGGAATTGCAGAAATGACTTCTAAGCCTCAAAATAATGACTTTTTTTCCTAAGGTGGTAGGAATGAAACTCAGTGCGGGCTGGATGGGGTCCCCCCTGGGCACCGCAGACCTAAGCTTGTTTAACTCCTACCTCTTAAAGGGACCGAGAAAAAATGACCTTTTCTGCACTCCAATGTAAGTCAATGGGGCGATTTTTTGGCTATGTGCTAGAAATGAAATTCAGTGCGGATTGGATGACAGGCACCCTAGGCACCCAGGATCGGCTTTAGTTTCACGTGTATCTCTTAAGCCGGCAGAGAAAACCCACCTGATATGCGCTCCACACAATTGAATAGAGACGCCGTTGATTTTCTATGGGAATTGCAGAAATGACTTCTAAGCCTCAAAATAATGACTTTTTTTCCTAAGGTGGTAGGAATGAAACTCAGTGCGGGCTGGATGGGGTCCCCCCTGGGCACCGCAGACCTAAGCTTGTTTAACTCCTACCTCTTAAAGGGACCGAGAAAAAATGACCTTTTCTGCACTCCAATGTAAGTCACTGGGGCGATTTTTTGGCTATGTGCTAGAAATGAAATTCAGTGCGGATTGGATGACAGGCACCCTAGGCACCCAGGATCGGCTTTAGTTTCACGTGTATCTCTTAAGCCGGCAGAGAAAACCCACCTGATATGCGCTCCACACAATTGAATAGAGACGCCGTTGATTTTCTATGGGAATTGCAGAAATGACTTCTAAGCCTCAAAATAATGACTTTTTTTCCTAAGGTGGTAGGAATGAAACTCAGTGCGGGCTGGATGGGGTCCCCCCTGGGCACCGCAGACCTAAGCTTGTTTAACTCCTACCTCTTAAAGGGACCGAGAAAAAATGACCTTTTCTGCACTCCAATGTAAGTCAATGGGGCGATTTTTTGGCTATGTGCTAGAAATGAAATTCAGTGCGGATTGGATGACAGGCACCCTAGGCACCCAGGATCGGCTTTAGTTTCACGTGTATCTCTTAAGCCGGCAGAGAAAACCCACCTGATATGCGCTCCACACAATTGAATAGAGACGCCGTTGATTTTCTATGGGAATTGCAGAAATGACTTCTAAGCCTCAAAATAATGACTTTTTTTCCTAAGGTGGTAGGAATGAAACTCAGTGCGGGCTGGATGGGGTCCCCCCTGGGCACCGCAGACCTAAGCTTGTTTAACTCCTACCTCTTAAAGGGACCGAGAAAAAATGACCTTTTCTGCACTCCAATGTAAGTCAATGGGGCGATTTTTTGGCTATGTGCTAGAAATGAAATTCAGTGCGGATTGGATGACAGGCACCCTAGGCACCCAGGATCGGCTTTAGTTTCACGTGTATCTCTTAAGCCGGCAGAGAAAACCCACCTGATATGCGCTCCACACAATTGAATTAGAGACGCCGTTGATTTTCTATGGGAATTGCAGAAATGACTTCTAAGCCTCAAAATAATGACTTTTTTTCCTAAGGTGGTAGGAATGAAACTCAGTGCGGGCTGGATGGGGTCCCCCCTGGGCACCGCAGACCTAAGCTTGTTTAACTCCTACCTCTTAAAGGGACCGAGAAAAAATGACCTTTTCTGCACTCCAATGTAAGTCAATGGGGCGATTTTTTGGCTATGTGCTAGAAATGAAATTCAGTGCGGATTGGATGACAGGCACCCTAGGCACCCAGGATCGGCTTTAGTTTCACGTGTATCTCTTAAGCCGGCAGAGAAAACCCACCTGATATGCGCTCCACACAATTGAATAGAGACGCCGTTGATTTTCTATGGGAATTGCAGAAATGACTTCTAAGCCTCAAAATAATGACTTTTTTTCCTAAGGTGGTAGGAATGAAACTCAGTGCGGGCTGGATGGGGTCCCCCCTGGGCACCGCAGACCTAAGCTTGTTTAACTCCTACCTCTTAAAGGGACCGAGAAAAAATGACCTTTTCTGCACTCCAATGTAAGTCAATGGGGCGATTTTTTGGCTATGTGCTAGAAATGAAATTCAGTGCGGATTGGATGACAGGCACCCTAGGCACCCAGGATCGGCTTTAGTTTCACGTGTATCTCTTAAGCCGGCAGAGAAAACCCACCTGATATGCGCTCCACACAATTGAATAGAGACGCCGTTGATTTTCTATGGGAATTGCAGAAATGACTTCTAAGCCTCAAAATAATGACTTTTTTTCCTAAGGTGGTAGGAATGAAACTCAGTGCGGGCTGGATGGGGTCCCCCCTGGGCACCGCAGACCTAAGCTTGTTTAACTCCTACCTCTTAAAGGGACCGAGAAAAAATGACCTTTTCTGCACTCCAATGTAAGTCAATGGGGCGATTTTTTGGCTATGTGCTAGAAATGAAATTCAGTGCGGATTGGATGACAGGCACCCTAGGCACCCAGGATCGGCTTTAGTTTCACGTGTATCTCTTAAGCCGGCAGAGAAAACCCACCTGATATGCGCTCCACACAATTGAATAGAGACGCCGTTGATTTTCTATGGGAATTGCAGAAATGACTTCTAAGCCTCAAAATAATGACTTTTTTTCCTAAGGTGGTAGGAATGAAACTCAGTGCGGGCTGGATGGGGTCCCCCCTGGGCACCGCAGACCTAAGCTTGTTTAACTCCTACCTCTTAAAGGGACCGAGAAAAAATGACCTTTTCTGCACTCCAATGTAAGTCAATGGGGCGATTTTTTGGCTATGTGCTAGAAATGAAATTCAGTGCGGATTGGATGACAGGCACCCTAGGCACCCAGGATCGGCTTTAGTTTCACGTGTATCTCTTAAGCCGGCAGAGAAAACCCACCTGATATGCGCTCCACACAATTGAATAGAGACGCCAGTTGATTTTCTATGGGAATTGCAGAAATGACTTCTAAGCCTCAAAATAATGACTTTTTTTCCTAAGGTGGTAGGAATGAAACTCAGTGCGGGCTGGATGGGGTCCCCCCTGGGCACCGCAGACCTAAGCTTGTTTAACTCCTACCTCTTAAAGGGACCGAGAAAAAATGACCTTTTCTGCACTCCAATGTAAGTCAATGGGGCGATTTTTTTGGCTATGTGCTAGAAATGAAATTCAGTGCGGATTGGATGACAGGCACCCTAGGCACCCAGGATCGGCTTTAGTTTCACGTGTATCTCTTAAGCCGGCAGAGAAAACCCACCTGATATGCGCTCCACACAATTGAATAGAGACGCCGTTGATTTTCTATGGGAATTGCAGAAATGACTTCTAAGCCTCAAAATAATGACTTTTTTTCCTAAGGTGGTAGGAATGAAACTCAGTGCGGGCTGGATGGGGTCCCCCCTGGGCACCGCAGACCTAAGCTTGTTTAACTCCTACCTCTTAAAGGGACCGAGAAAAAATGACCTTTTCTGCACTCCAATGTAAGTCAATGGGGCGATTTTTTGGCTATGTGCTAGAAATGAAATTCAGTGCGGATTGGATGACAGGCACCCTAGGCACCCAGGATCGGCTTTAGTTTCACGTGTATCTCTTAAGCCGGCAGAGAAAACCCACCTGATATGCGCTCCACACAATTGAATAGAGACGCCAGTTGATTTTCTATGGGAATTGCAGAAATGACTTCTAAGCCTCAAAATAATGACTTTTTTTCCTAAGGTGGTAGGAATGAAACTCAGTGCGGGCTGGATGGGGTCCCCCCTGGGCACCGCAGACCTAAGCTTGTTTAACTCCTACCTCTTAAAGGGACCGAGAAAAAATGACCTTTTCTGCACTCCAATGTAAGTCAATGGGGCGATTTTTTGGCTATGTGCTAGAAATGAAATTCAGTGCGGATTGGATGACAGGCACCCTAGGCACCCAGGATCGGCTTTAGTTTCACGTGTATCTCTTAAGCCGGCAGAGAAAACCCACCTGATATGCGCTCCACACAATTGAATAGAGACGCCGTTGATTTTCTATGGGAATTGCAGAAATGACTTCTAAGCCTCAAAATAATGACTTTTTTTCCTAAGGTGGTAGGAATGAAACTCAGTGCGGGCTGGATGGGGTCCCCCCTGGGCACCGCAGACCTAAGCTTGTTTAACTCCTACCTCTTAAAGGGACCGAGAAAAAATGACCTTTTCTGCACTCCAATGTAAGTCAATGGGGCGATTTTTTGGCTATGTGCTAGAAATGAAATTCAGTGCGGATTGGATGACAGGCACCCTAGGCACCCAGGATCGGCTTTAGTTTCACGTGTATCTCTTAAGCCGGCAGAGAAAACCCACCTGATATGCGCTCCACACAATTGAATAGAGACGCCGTTGATTTTCTATGGGAATTGCAGAAATGACTTCTAAGCCTCAAAATAATGACTTTTTTTCCTAAGGTGGTAGGAATGAAACTCAGTGCGGGCTGGATGGGGTCCCCCCTGGGCACCGCAGACCTAAGCTTGTTTAACTCCTACCTCTTAAAGGGACCGAGAAAAAATGACCTTTTCTGCACTCCAATGTAAGTCAATGGGGCGATTTTTTGGCTATGTGCTAGAAATGAAATTCAGTGCGGATTGGATGACAGGCACCCTAGGCACCCAGGATCGGCTTTAGTTTCACGTGTATCTCTTAAGCCGGCAGAGAAAACCCACCTGATATGCGCTCCACACAATTGAATAGAGACGCCAGTTGATTTTCTATGGGAATTGCAGAAATGACTTCTAAGCCTCAAAATAATGACTTTTTTTCCTAAGGTGGTAGGAATGAAACTCAGTGCGGGCTGGATGGGGTCCCCCCTGGGCACCGCAGACCTAAGCTTGTTTAACTCCTACCTCTTAAAGGGACCGAGAAAAAATGACCTTTTCTGCACTCCAATGTAAGTCAATGGGGCGATTTTTTGGCTATGTGCTAGAAATGAAATTCAGTGCGGATTGGATGACAGGCACCCTAGGCACCCAGGATCGGCTTTAGTTTCACGTGTATCTCTTAAGCCGGCAGAGAAAACCCACCTGATATGCGCTCCACACAATTGAATAGAGACGCCGTTGATTTTCTATGGGAATTGCAGAAATGACTTCTAAGCCTCAAAATAATGACTTTTTTTCCTAAGGTGGTAGGAATGAAACTCAGTGCGGGCTGGATGGGGTCCCCCCTGGGCACCGCAGACCTAAGCTTGTTTAACTCCTACCTCTTAAAGGGACCGAGAAAAAATGACCTTTTCTGCACTCCAATGTAAGTCAATGGGGCGATTTTTTGGCTATGTGCTAGAAATGAAATTCAGTGCGGATTGGATGACAGGCACCCTAGGCACCCAGGATCGGCTTTAGTTTCACGTGTATCTCTTAAGCCGGCAGAGAAAACCCACCTGATATGCGCTCCACACAATTGAATAGAGACGCCGTTGATTTTCTATGGGAATTGCAGAAATGACTTCTAAGCCTCAAAATAATGACTTTTTTTCCTAAGGTGGTAGGAATGAAACTCAGTGCGGGCTGGATGGGGTCCCCCCTGGGCACCGCAGACCTAAGCTTGTTTAACTCCTACCTCTTAAAGGGACCGAGAAAAAATGACCTTTTCTGCACTCCAATGTAAGTCAATGGGGCGATTTTTTGGCTATGTGCTAGAAATGAAATTCAGTGCGGATTGGATGACAGGCACCCTAGGCACCCAGGATCGGCTTTAGTTTCACGTGTATCTCTTAAGCCGGCAGAGAAAACCCACCTGATATGCGCTCCACACAATTGAATTAGAGACGCCGTTGATTTTCTATGGGAATTGCAGAAATGACTTCTAAGCCTCAAAATAATGACTTTTTTTCCTAAGGTGGTAGGAATGAAACTCAGTGCGGGCTGGATGGGGTCCCCCCTGGGCACCGCAGACCTAAGCTTGTTTAACTCCTACCTCTTAAAGGGACCGAGAAAAAATGACCTTTTCTGCACTCCAATGTAAGTCAATGGGGCGATTTTTTGGCTATGTGCTAGAAATGAAATTCAGTGCGGATTGGATGACAGGCACCCTAGGCACCCAGGATCGGCTTTAGTTTCACGTGTATCTCTTAAGCCGGCAGAGAAAACCCACCTGATATGCGCTCCACACAATTGAATAGAGACGCCGTTGATTTTCTATGGGAATTGCAGAAATGACTTCTAAGCCTCAAAATAATGACTTTTTTTCCTAAGGTGGTAGGAATGAAACTCAGTGCGGGCTGGATGGGGTCCCCCCTGGGCACCGCAGACCTAAGCTTGTTTAACTCCTACCTCTTAAAGGGACCGAGAAAAAATGACCTTTTCTGCACTCCAATGTAAGTCAATGGGGCGATTTTTTGGCTATGTGCTAGAAATGAAATTCAGTGCGGATTGGATGACAGGCACCCTAGGCACCCAGGATCGGCTTTAGTTTCACGTGTATCTCTTAAGCCGGCAGAGAAAACCCACCTGATATGCGCTCCACACAATTGAATAGAGACGCCGTTGATTTTCTATGGGAATTGCAGAAATGACTTCTAAGCCTCAAAATAATGACTTTTTTTCCTAAGGTGGTAGGAATGAAACTCAGTGCGGGCTGGATGGGGTCCCCCCTGGGCACCGCAGACCTAAGCTTGTTTAACTCCTACCTCTTAAAGGGACCGAGAAAAAATGACCTTTTCTGCACTCCAATGTAAGTCAATGGGGCGATTTTTTGGCTATGTGCTAGAAATGAAATTCAGTGCGGATTGGATGACAGGCACCCTAGGCACCCAGGATCGGCTTTAGTTTCACGTGTATCTCTTAAGCCGGCAGAGAAAACCCACCTGATATGCGCTCCACACAATTGAATTAGAGACGCCGTAGGAATTTTGATACTTACCTAACGGGAAATTCCTGTTCTTGAAGTCCGTAGGCGGCACACCATGGGTTAAGTCTAGGATCCCGAGTGCAAGGCAGAAGAGACATGCTCAGCAGTATCCAATCAAAAAAGGACACATGGTATAAGAGGCCGGATCAACCACACCAACACAGAGTTCGTATGCAGCAGTATATTTAATAAGGGAGGGTGTGTTGTGCCGCCTACGGACTTCAAGAACAGGAATTTCCCGTTAGGTAAGTATCAAAATTCCTACGTTCTTGCAGTCCTAAGGCGGCACACCATGGGACCTACACAGCAGTGTAAAGCACACACGGGTGGGAATTAATCCAATACTTAGACACTTAGTACTTTTCTGCTTAAGGCTGCTTTTTTAGGGATAAAAATCCCGTAGAAGGAGGTAAAAAAGGTCAAGCTTTTCTTAAACATGAAGCAGCTCTCAGCCCTCTTGAAGAACGATCTTGAAATCCAGGCCAGTCAACTGACATGGCCCTGCTGAATAAGCTGTAGTCCCATCTAGAGCTTGAGGAATAAGAAGTGAACAAGCCATAAGCACTATTTTTATATTTCTTGAGGCTGTGAAGTTCTCCTTTTCCCGCAGAAACAAATAACCAGGTTTCCCAGAAGTAGCACTTCTATCATCCAGGGGATTGATTGAAGCATCTGAAGAAGCGTCTGAAGGAGGAAAGATAATCCTTGAACCATGGCTAATTGTTAATTTAAGCCAACTTGGAGGAGAAAGATTGGAAGCCAACCATCTTCTGAAACAGAACGGGCTAAAGACACACAGAGACCTTTTGGAGATTTTCCAATTGTCTGCTGTAGTCCAAAGCAATCTATCGTGTTAAGCTAAAAAGCTCCAAAGCCTCCCCATATTCTCAGCCGGAAAGATCCCGGCGAGATAGGGGGCTGAACCAAAACCATCCTAGGAGGGGCGTTCCAGGCTGAGGCGAGTGCTTCGTCCAAACTAAAGATATTTTGGACTTGAAAACCAGATGTCTGGTATGTTACTTCCCTTCTTCGTACAAATAAACAGCAGAGTTATAAGCTGGAACTGAAACCATATATCCCTGGTAAAATGATTTAACAAAATAGTCAGGTATCAAGGGTCCCCTTGACCGCCTGTACGGGTCCGGAGAACACGCCCTGTGAATATAGATAGCTTAAAAAAAATGGAAAGGAGTGTATGAATAACACACATGAGCATACTGTACAACAGACGGCATACTATAAGGGTAGAACGGAACCTCCGAGCCGGTTTGTCAGAAATGACAAGTTTCTGTATAGCTAAGAGTTGTTCCTTGGATACTAGAATCTATTGGAGAGGCTGTACACAAGGTAGGCAAAAAAAGAGAAACCAGATAGTTACTCACTTATTAGGAGGACGCTGTCCAACATCAGGGATTATGTCATTCTATGGCAGCCGGACCACACCAAAGGGAAGGGAAAGAGCTGCACTCTCGGTTCCCGGATTCTCTCCTCTTCCTCAGCGGTAGTCGGATTCAGAGAGGAGAACTTCAAAAGCCAGGGAACCCCCGGCTGAATACATACCAAAGTATCAGGACACACCGTTCCCGCAATATCCATAGAATGGTGCTCTTGGAAAAAGAGCCATTGATAGGGCTGGTGTAATCTGTGATTCCTCCTGCTACGTTCTGGCAGGAGAATAAATCTGAAAACAACAACTCCTAGAAAAACAGCCAGCATCAAAAAAACAATATACATAGTCTCCTTGGAATGTCGGTATTAACAATACTAGGAGGCTTCCCTGTAAAGCCGTGGAGAAGGAGAATCGCCTAAAAAAAGGTTCTCCCCGCTAGCTAGGAGTAGATTGCCGCAGGGAAAGACATTGAGACAATTCTTCCTAGCCGCATAAAGAAAAACACACCGAACAGGTTAGATGACAAAAAGTAATACATCCCAGATCCCATAAACGGGGATAATGTGGAAAACACATACAGTAAACATTTATCATGACTAATGGTCAATGATATGAGCTAGGCTTGCATCGCAAGGTATCCCATCGAGGCTGTGATGATCCTAAACAGGGTAGACAGTCATTTATGTGTGTAATGCAACCCAAGTCTTGAATTGTGGGGCTACCATCACAGACAGGGATTAGTATCCTACTTACGAGACTCCTAGAGTGTAGCTCACTAAGCTCAGGTAACAAAAATTTTTTTTTTTTTTTTTTTTTTCAGCAGGCAAGCAGATAATTTAAAGTCTCATAACAAGAGACTAATGTGCCGGAAATATTACTTACATTATTGAGAGAGTGGCGATGTAGCGACCAGCAGGATAACGAGCAGCCGCCTTCTGGATATACTGTTTCCGGATCAGCCATATCCACTATAGGGCAGAGTATGCTAAGCAAAAACTGGACGTGAGGTGGCGGCGGTAACAGAGGAGAACTGGTACTGATAATTCCAGTAGCAGGATGTCAGTAAGTCGTGCGGTTTCACAGTTCAGTCCGGGGTCCACCGTTTAGTCGGACTAGCGATACACAGCCCCAACATCCCCTAGGGTCCCTCTTCCAAAGTCTCAGCTGTAGTAGTGACACACAGCCAAATCCTTTATCGGATTTCCTCTCAGTCCTAATAAAGAAACATCCTGCAAAAAAGGATGAAAGACAGAGGGGATAATGAGGTACTTACCATAGAGCTAAGTATATAGATCATCACTGATAGCTTGAAGCCATTATAGGGCGAGCAAGGCCCACTGTTCACTTTGTACGCACAGCAAAGTTGTGCTTCTGGAAGCCAGTTCCTCGTGCTTTTCAAATGGCGGGAACTCTCCCGTGGAACAGGTATTGACTTCCTGGCGCACTCCCCCCTAAAAAAGAGCTTTTTTACCCTTCTCCCTGAAAAAACGGGGTGCAGGTAACGAGAAAGTACACACAGAAAACACATTTTCCAGTACTTAGCTTTAGAGGCATAATGGCCGCCGCTCCCGACTTCCGAGACTCCGGCTCCTCGTGTCTCCGTCAGCGGGGAAAATTTCAGCATGGCAGAGAACACCTCCTTGTGCGTTAATCTGCAGGTGGACTGTGATGGTGCTCAGACACCAGCTGCACGTGCATTTAGTCGTCCGCTGAAAAGTCAGAGTGGCTAATTTTTGCGCCAGAAGTTTAAACTCTGCATCCAATAAAGAGGATTGTAGCATGGAAGTATCAGACCTGCCCCCAGTAGACATAGTTGCATACACAAGTAATGTGTGATAGTGACGGGAATAAAAACACCGTCATCCAAGAGCATGATAGGTAAACAATAACATGTACCCTGTGTGATCTGGATGCATGCAGGTCTGAATCCGTTCATCGAGTAGGGGACGGCAAAGACAGGGAAACAAATCCTGCGTCATCCGAATGCAAGCAGGTCTGACAACCGATCGTCCAAAGGAGGATGGTGCAGATCAGGATAAATAAGAGTTGGGAGAACCATAGATTATAGTTCTGATTGCTATCCTGATGTCTTTCAGGGCGAGACCGAGACTGTAAACTGCAGAGTGGTCACCAAGTCTGTCACGCGTTGTGTCCACAACACTGTTCAAGCAAATCCATCAGTTCAGGCAATCTCCGCAGAATGATCCTCATGGAAGAAACTGATGATAGGGCTGTCAAAATCTGTGACTCCTCCTGCTGATGTATCCTTTGGCAGGAGAGTTCATTCTGAAACAGAAAATAGAAACAGAAACAGCCAGAGCAACAGAAAGGGATATATATGCGAGTACGATAAAGGGCACAAAATGTTAAACAACCCAGTGAACAAACCCCCAGAACTACCGCAGAAGGGGAAAGGCATATGACTTGACTACTCCACTCATCAGGGCGCAGACAATACAGAACCCTCCCATCTGCTATAGTGTAAGATGGGAGTGGAAGCAGAAACATAACACAGGGGGAAAAACTCTTATACGAACACAAAAATAGAGTATAATAGTATCAGTATAATAAATCAGTACAACTGGTGGAAATATCCCCGAGTTGCAGAAAAAAATTCCAATTCCCCCTATGTGTTCACAGCAAAATAGCAGATTAGAACAGTGATCTCCCAATATATAACAGCTAGGGGATTCCCCTCAGAGTTAGAGGAGAGAGAGAGAGCAGACAAAATGCTCCAAACTCAATACAAAGTATAAACCACGCCCTAGGGGCGTGGCTGCTGGGGAAGGATGAATGACATAGAGACTACTCTCCCAGCAGAGCTCAGTGATACACAGAGATCTCCCAATGAAAAGTTAGCATGATGGGAGTGAGAGTAGTAAAACAAGCTCATCATCAAACACAGTTACAGAATCATATATATACCGCTGTAACCCTTGCTAACTCTGATCAACTGATAAGGAGGGGAAAACAGAAATAATAAATAAAAACCCTCAGGTAATTTCCCCATAAGCTACGCAGCAAAAGGGCGCGCACATAACGCCTGCTGTCAGCACTTACTCTTTAGCTGAAAAAAGGAAGGCACAGAGACCGGGATGCCGATGCAGAGCCCGTAATTTAGGCACCAACTACCTAAATGAGGAGGCCGGTAATTACCGTTGCATGATGTGTGACAGACGGAAACATACACACCCTCTATTTCAGCATGACAGGCGATAGCGGAAAGGGTATTCAGTGTGGCAGGAAGCTCCCAGCACGCTGGAACGCAGGTGGACCGCACGCCGGCACCTCGTGCATAGAGTGGCGGGGGA
The DNA here is from genome assembly GCF_027789765.1 of Dendropsophus ebraccatus. Lineage (NCBI taxonomy): Eukaryota > Metazoa > Chordata > Amphibia > Anura > Hylidae > Dendropsophus > Dendropsophus ebraccatus. Next base: position 83,453 of record NW_027209167.1, read on the forward strand.
ATTCAGCACGGGCGTCTTTGGCGCCAAAATTCAAGATTACCAACCTGCCCCTATATTGGCAATGCCAGAAATCACCATAACACGGCTAAGTGAATAATAAACGGGAAAACACCACCATCAGATAACCTGATAGGTGTTATACACTCACCATGTCCCGCGGCATGTAGGTCCTCCCAGAGGACGTAGTAGGTAGACAGGAGCCATGCATCAAATGAATGTATGGTGGTCCGTACCTTAGGTCCTCCGCATATCAGGTCATCTGCATGTCAGGTCATCACCGGGAGGACTTGTCCCGCGGCATGTAGGTCCTGTCCCATTCATCCCCAGAGGACGGAGTAGGTAGACAGGAACCATGCATCAAATGAATGTAAGGTGGTCCGCACATTAGGTCCTCCGCATATCGGGTTATCTGCATGTCAGGTCATCACCGGGAGGACTTGTCCCGCGGCATGTAGGTCCTGTCCCATTCATCCCCAGAGGACGGAGTAGGTAGACAGGAACCATGCATCAAATGAATGTATGGTGGTCCGCACATTAGGTCCTCCGCATATCAGGTCATCTGCAGGTCAGGTCATCTCCGGGAGGACTGTGCGGACAGGGATCGAAAAAGAGATTGGAGAACCATATATTATAGTCCTGAGTCCAACTCTAGATCCCATCCAGGGCATGACAGATCAAGGCAAGACTGCAACACTGTAGCCTGGTCTCCAAGTCTGAAACATGCGTTGTGCCAGCAAACACTGCTCAGGCAAATCTGAAAAAAAACACAAAGAAACAAGTGTAAATTAAGTGCAAAAACACATAATTGTCTCTTCCTACTTGCAGAAGGAAAAAAACTCTGTGTTGGTGTGGTTGATCCGGCCTCTTATACCATGTGTCCTTTTTGATTGGATACTGCTGAGCATGTCTCTTCTGCCTTGCACTCGGGATCCTAGACTTAACCCATGGTGTGCCGCCTTAGGACTGCAAGAACGTTGATTTTCTATGGGAATTGCAGAAATGACTTCTAAGCCTCAAAATAATGACTTTTTTTCCTAAGGTGGTAGGAATGAAACTCAGTGCGGGCTGGATGGGGTCCCCCCTGGGCACCGCAGACCTAAGCTTGTTTAACTCCTACCTCTTAAAGGGACCGAGAAAAAATGACCTTTTCTGCACTCCAATGTAAGTCAATGGGGCGATTTTTTGGCTATGTGCTAGAAATGAAATTCAGTGCGGATTGGATGACAGGCACCCTAGGCACCCAGGATCGGCTTTAGTTTCACGTGTATCTCTTAAGCCGGCAGAGAAAACCCACCTGATATGCGCTCCACACAATTGAATAGAGACGCCGTTGATTTTCTATGGGAATTGCAGAAATGACTTCTAAGCCTCAAAATAATGACTTTTTTTCCTAAGGTGGTAGGAATGAAACTCAGTGCGGGCTGGATGGGGTCCCCCCTGGGCACCGCAGACCTAAGCTTGTTTAACTCCTACCTCTTAAAGGGACCGAGAAAAAAATGACCTTTTCTGCACTCCAATGTAAGTCAATGGGGCGATTTTTTGGCTATGTGCTAGAAATGAAATTCAGTGCGGATTGGATGACAGGCACCCTAGGCACCCAGGATCGGCTTTAGTTTCACGTGTATCTCTTAAGCCGGCAGAGAAAACCCACCTGATATGCGCTCCACACAATTGAATAGAGACGCCGTTGATTTTCTATGGGAATTGCAGAAATGACTTCTAAGCCTCAAAATAATGACTTTTTTTCCTAAGGTGGTAGGAATGAAACTCAGTGCGGGCTGGATGGGGTCCCCCCTGGGCACCGCAGACCTAAGCTTGTTTAACTCCTACCTCTTAAAGGGACCGAGAAAAAATGACCTTTTCTGCACTCCAATGTAAGTCAATGGGGCGATTTTTTGGCTATGTGCTAGAAATGAAATTCAGTGCGGATTGGATGACAGGCACCCTAGGCACCCAGGATCGGCTTTAGTTTCACGTGTATCTCTTAAGCCGGCAGAGAAAACCCACCTGATATGCGCTCCACACAATTGAATAGAGACGCCGTTGATTTTCTATGGGAATTGCAGAAATGACTTCTAAGCCTCAAAATAATGACTCCTAAGGTGGTAGGAATGAAACTCAGTGCGGGCTGGACGGGGTCCCCCCTGGGCACCGCAGACCTAAGCTTGTTTAACTCCTACCTCTTAAAGGGACCGAGAAAAAATGACCTTTTCTGCACTCCAATGTAAGTCAATGGGGCGATTTTTGGCTATGTGCTAGAAATGAAATGCAGTGCGGATTGGATGACAGGCACCCTAGGCACCCAGGATCGGCTTTAGTTTCACGTGTATCTCTTAAGCCGGCAGAGAAAACCCACCTGATATGCGCTCCACACAATTGAATAGAGACGCCAGTTGATTTTCTATGGGAATTGCAGAAATGACTTCTAAGCCTCAAAATAATGACTTTTTTTCCTAAGGTGGTAGGAATGAAACTCAGTGCGGGCTGGATGGGGTCCCCCCTGGGCACCGCAGACCTAAGCTTGTTTAACTCCTACCTCTTAAAGGGACCGAGAAAAAATGACCTTTTCTGCACTCCAATGTAAGTCAATGGGGCGATTTTTTGGCTATGTGCTAGAAATGAAATTCAGTGCGGATTGGATGACAGGCACCCTAGGCACCCAGGATCGGCTTTAGTTTCACGTGTATCTCTTAAGCCGGCAGAGAAAACCCACCTGATATGCGCTCCACACAATTGAATAGAGACGCCGTTGATTTTCTATGGGAATTGCAGAAATGACTTCTAAGCCTCAAAATAATGACTTTTTTTCCTAAGGTGGTAGGAATGAAACTCAGTGCGGGCTGGATGGGGTCCCCCCTGGGCACCGCAGACCTAAGCTTGTTTAACTCCTACCTCTTAAAGGGACCGAGAAAAAATGACCTTTTCTGCACTCCAATGTAAGTCAATGGGGCGATTTTTTGGCTATGTGCTAGAAATGAAATGCAGTGCGGATTGGATGACAGGCACCCTAGGCACCCAGGATCGGCTTTAGTTTCACGTGTATCTCTTAAGCCGGCAGAGAAAACCCACCTGATATGCGCTCCACACAATTGAATAGAGACGCCGTTGATTTTCTATGGGAATTGCAGAAATGACTTCTAAGCCTCAAAATAATGACTTTTTTCCTAAGGTGGTAGGAATGAAACTCAGTGCGGGCTGGATGGGGTCCCCCCTGGGCACCGCAGACCTAAGCTTGTTTAACTCCTACCTCTTAAAGGGACCGAGAAAAAATGACCTTTTCTGCACTCCAATGTAAGTCAATGGGGCGATTTTTTGGCTATGTGCTAGAAATGAAATTCAGTGCGGATTGGATGACAGGCACCCTAGGCACCCAGGATCGGCTTTAGTTTCACGTGTATCTCTTAAGCCGGCAGAGAAAACCCACCTGATATGCGCTCCACACAATTGAATAGAGACGCCGTTGATTTTCTATGGGAATTGCAGAAATGACTTCTAAGCCTCAAAATAATGACTTTTTTTCCTAAGGTGGTAGGAATGAAACTCAGTGCGGGCTGGATGGGGTCCCCCCTGGGCACCGCAGACCTAAGCTTGTTTAACTCCTACCTCTTAAAGGGACCGAGAAAAAATGACCTTTTCTGCACTCCAATGTAAGTCAATGGGGCGATTTTTTGGCTATGTGCTAGAAATGAAATGCAGTGCGGATTGGATGACAGGCACCCTAGGCACCCAGGATCGGCTTTAGTTTCACGTGTATCTCTTAAGCCGGCAGAGAAAACCCACCTGATATGCGCTCCACACAATTGAATAGAGACGCCAGTTGATTTTCTATGGGAATTGCAGAAATGACTTCTAAGCCTCAAAATAATGACTTTTTTTCCTAAGGTGGTAGGAATGAAACTCAGTGCGGGCTGGATGGGGTCCCCCCTGGGCACCGCAGACCTAAGCTTGTTTAACTCCTACCTCTTAAAGGGACCGAGAAAAAATGACCTTTTCTGCACTCCAATGTAAGTCAATGGGGCGATTTTTTGGCTATGTGCTAGAAATGAAATTCAGTGCGGATTGGATGACAGGCACCCTAGGCACCCAGGATCGGCTTTAGTTTCACGTGTATCTCTTAAGCCGGCAGAGAAAACCCACCTGATATGCGCTCCACACAATTGAATAGAGACGCCGTTGATTTTCTATGGGAATTGCAGAAATGACTTCTAAGCCTCAAAATAATGACTTTTTTTCCTAAGGTGGTAGGAATGAAACTCAGTGCGGGCTGGATGGGGTCCCCCCTGGGCACCGCAGACCTAAGCTTGTTTAACTCCTACCTCTTAAAGGGACCGAGAAAAAAATGACCTTTTCTGCACTCCAATGTAAGTCAATGGGGCGATTTTTTGGCTATGTGCTAGAAATGAAATGCAGTGCGGATTGGATGACAGGCACCCTAGGCACCCAGGATCGGCTTTAGTTTCACGTGTATCTCTTAAGCCGGCAGAGAAAACCCACCTGATATGCGCTCCACACAATTGAATAGAGACGCCGTTGATTTTCTATGGGAATTGCAGAAATGACTTCTAAGCCTCAAAATAATGACTTTTTTTCCTAAGGTGGTAGGAATGAAACTCAGTGCGGGCTGGATGGGGTCCCCCCTGGGCACCGCAGACCTAAGCTTGTTTAACTCCTACCTCTTAAAGGGACCGAGAAAAAATGACCTTTTCTGCACTCCAATGTAAGTCAATGGGGCGATTTTTTGGCTATGTGCTAGAAATGAAATTCAGTGCGGATTGGATGACAGGCACCCTAGGCACCCAGGATCGGCTTTAGTTTCACGTGTATCTCTTAAGCCGGCAGAGAAAACCCACCTGATATGCGCTCCACACAATTGAATAGAGACGCCATTGATTTTCTATGGGAATTGCAGAAATGACTTCTAAGCCTCAAAATAATGACTTTTTTTCCTAAGGTGGTAGGAATGAAACTCAGTGCGGGCTGGATGGGGTCCCCCCTGGGCACCGCAGACCTAAGCTTGTTTAACTCCTACCTCTTAAAGGGACCGAGAAAAAATGACCTTTTCTGCACTCCAATGTAAGTCAATGGGGCGATTTTTTGGCTATGTGCTAGAAATGAAATTCAGTGCGGATTGGATGACAGGCACCCTAGGCACCCAGGATCGGCTTTAGTTTCACGTGTATCTCTTAAGCCGGCAGAGAAAACCCACCTGATATGCGCTCCACACAATTGAATAGAGACGCCGTTGATTTTCTATGGGAATTGCAGAAATGACTTCTAAGCCTCAAAATAATGACTTTTTTTCCTAAGGTGGTAGGAATGAAACTCAGTGCGGGCTGGATGGGGTCCCCCTGGGCACCGCAGACCTAAGCTTGTTTAACTCCTACCTCTTAAAGGGACCGAGAAAAAATGACCTTTTCTGCACTCCAATGTAAGTCAATGGGGCGATTTTTTGGCTATGTGCTAGAAATGAAATGCAGTGCGGATTGGATGACAGGCACCCTAGGCACCCAGGATCGGCTTTAGTTTCACGTGTATCTCTTAAGCCGGCAGAGAAAACCCACCTGATATGCGCTCCACACAATTGAATAGAGACGCCAGTTGATTTTCTATGGGAATTGCAGAAATGACTTCTAAGCCTCAAAATAATGACTTTTTTTCCTAAGGTGGTAGGAATGAAACTCAGTGCGGGCTGGATGGGGTCCCCCCTGGGCACCGCAGACCTAAGCTTGTTTAACTCCTACCTCTTAAAGGGACCGAGAAAAAATGACCTTTTCTGCACTCCAATGTAAGTCAATGGGGCGATTTTTTGGCTATGTGCTAGAAATGAAATTCAGTGCGGATTGGATGACAGGCACCCTAGGCACCCAGGATCGGCTTTAGTTTCACGTGTATCTCTTAAGCCGGCAGAGAAAACCCACCTGATATGCGCTCCACACAATTGAATAGAGACGCCGTTGATTTTCTATGGGAATTGCAGAAATGACTTCTAAGCCTCAAAATAATGACTTTTTTTCCTAAGGTGGTAGGAATGAAACTCAGTGCGGGCTGGATGGGGTCCCCCCTGGGCACCGCAGACCTAAGCTTGTTTAACTCCTACCTCTTAAAGGGACCGAGAAAAAATGACCTTTTCTGCACTCCAATGTAAGTCAATGGGGCGATTTTTTGGCTATGTGCTAGAAATGAAATTCAGTGCGGATTGGATGACAGGCACCCTAGGCACCCAGGATCGGCTTTAGTTTCACGTGTATCTCTTAAGCCGGCAGAGAAAACCCACCTGATATGCGCTCCACACAATTGAATAGAGACGCCGTTGATTTTCTATGGGAATTGCAGAAATGACTTCTAAGCCTCAAAATAATGACTTTTTTTCCTAAGGTGGTAGGAATGAAACTCAGTGCGGGCTGGATGGGGTCCCCCCTGGGCACCGCAGACCTAAGCTTGTTTAACTCCTACCTCTTAAAGGGACCGAGAAAAAATGACCTTTTCTGCACTCCAATGTAAGTCAATGGGGCGATTTTTTGGCTATGTGCTAGAAATGAAATTCAGTGCGGATTGGATGACAGGCACCCTAGGCACCCAGGATCGGCTTTAGTTTCACGTGTATCTCTTAAGCCGGCAGAGAAAACCCACCTGATATGCGCTCCACACAATTGAATAGAGACGCCAGTTGATTTTCTATGGGAATTGCAGAAATGACTTCTAAGCCTCAAAATAATGACTTTTTTTCCTAAGGTGGTAGGAATGAAACTCAGTGCGGGCTGGATGGGGTCCCCCCTGGGCACCGCAGACCTAAGCTTGTTTAACTCCTACCTCTTAAAGGGACCGAGAAAAAATGACCTTTTCTGCACTCCAATGTAAGTCAATGGGGCGATTTTTTGGCTATGTGCTAGAAATGAAATTCAGTGCGGATTGGATGACAGGCACCCTAGGCACCCAGGATCGGCTTTAGTTTCACGTGTATCTCTTAAGCCGGCAGAGAAAACCCACCTGATATGCGCTCCACACAATTGAATAGAGACGCCGTTGATTTTCTATGGGAATTGCAGAAATGACTTCTAAGCCTCAAAATAATGACTTTTTTTCCTAAGGTGGTAGGAATGAAACTCAGTGCGGGCTGGATGGGGTCCCCCCTGGGCACCGCAGACCTAAGCTTGTTTAACTCCTACCTCTTAAAGGGACCGAGAAAAAATGACCTTTTCTGCACTCCAATGTAAGTCAATGGGGCGATTTTTTGGCTATGTGCTAGAAATGAAATTCAGTGCGGATTGGATGACAGGCACCCTAGGCACCCAGGATCGGCTTTAGTTTCACGTGTATCTCTTAAGCCGGCAGAGAAAACCCACCTGATATGCGCTCCACACAATTGAATAGAGACGCCAGTTGATTTTCTATGGGAATTGCAGAAATGACTTCTAAGCCTCAAAATAATGACTTTTTTTCCTAAGGTGGTAGGAATGAAACTCAGTGCGGGCTGGATGGGGTCCCCCCTGGGCACCGCAGACCTAAGCTTGTTTAACTCCTACCTCTTAAAGGGACCGAGAAAAAATGACCTTTTCTGCACTCCAATGTAAGTCAATGGGGCGATTTTTTGGCTATGTGCTAGAAATGAAATTCAGTGCGGATTGGATGACAGGCACCCTAGGCACCCAGGATCGGCTTTAGTTTCACGTGTATCTCTAAAGCCGGCAGAGAAAATCCACCTGATATGCGCTCCACACAATTGAATAGAGACGCCAGTTGATTTTCTATGGGAATTGCAGAAATGACTTCTAAGCCTCAAAATAATGACTTTTTTTCCTAAGGTGGTAGGAATGAAACTCAGTGTGGGCTGGATGGGGTCCCCCCTGGGCACCGCAGACCTAAGCTTGTTTAACTCCTACCTCTTAAAGGGACCGAGAAAAAATGACCTTTTCTGCACTCCAATGTAAGTCAATGGGGCGATTTTTTGGCTATGTGCTAGAAATGAAATTCAGTGCGGATTGGATGACAGGCACCCTAGGCACCCAGGATCGGCTTTAGTTTCACGTGTATCTCTAAGGCCGGCAGAGAAAACCCACCATGATATGCGCTCCACACAATTGAATAGAGACACCGTAGGAATTTTGATACTTACCTAACGGGAAATTCCTGTTCTTGAAGTCCGTAGGCGGCACACCATGGGTTAAGTCTAGGATCCCGAGTGCAAGGCAGAAGAGACATGCTCAGCAGTATCCAATCAAAAAGGACACATGGTATAAGAGGCCGGATCAACCACACCAACACAGAGTTCGTATGCAGCAGTATATTTAATAAGGGAGGGTGTGTTGTGCCGCCTACGGACTTCAAGAACAGGAATTTCCCGTTAGGTAAGTATCAAATTCCTACGTTCTTGCAGTCCTAAGGCGGCACACCATGGGACCTACACAGCAGTGTAAAGCACACACGGGTGGGAATTAATCCAATACTTAGACACTTAGTACTTTTCTGCTTAAGGCTGCTTTTTTAGGGATAAAAATCCCGTAGAAGGAGGTAAAAAAGGTCAAGCTTTTCTTAAACATGAAGCAGCTCTCAGCCCTCTTGAAGAACGATCTTGAAATCCAGGCCAGTCAACTGACATGGCCCTGCTGAATAAGCTGTAGTCCCATCTAGAGCTTGAGGAATAAGAAGTGAACAAGCCATAAGCACTATTTTTATATTTCTTGAGGCTGTGAAGTTCTCCTTTTCCCGCAGAAACAAATAACCAGGTTTCCCAGAAGTAGCACTTCTATCATCCAGGGGATTGATTGAAGCATCTGAAGAAGCGTCTGAAGGAGGAAAGATAATCCTTGAACCATGGCTAATTGTTAATTTAAGCCAACTTGGAGGAGAAAGATTGGAAGCCAACCATCTTCTGAAACAGAACGGGCTAAAGACACACAGAGACCTTTTGGAGATTTTCCAATTGTCTGCTGTAGTCCAAAGCAATCTATCGTGTTAAGCTAAAAAGCTCCAAAGCCTCCCCATATTCTCAGCCGGAAAGATCCCGGCGAGATAGGGGGCTGAACCAAAACCATCCTAGGAGGGGCGTTCCAGGCTGAGGCGAGTGCTTCGTCCAAACTAAAGATATTTTGGACTTGAAAACCAGATGTCTGGTATGTTACTTCCCTTCTTCGTACAAATAAACAGCAGAGTTATAAGCTGGAACTGAAACCATATATCCCTGGTAAAATGATTTAACAAAATAGTCAGGTATCAAGGGTCCCCTTGACCGCCTGTACGGGTCCGGAGAACACGCCCTGTGAATATAGATAGCTTAAAAAAATGGAAAGGAGTGTATGAATAACACACATGAGCATACTGTACACCAGACGGCATACTATAAGGGTAGAACGGAACCTCCGAGCCGGTTTGTCAGAAATGACAAGTTTCTGTATAGCTAAGAGTTGTTCCTTGGATACTAGAATCTATTGGAGAGGCTGTACACAAGGTAGGCAAAAAAAAGAGAAACCAGATAGTTACTCACTTATTAGAAGGACGCTGTCCAACATCAGGGATTATGTCATTCTATGGCAGCCGGACCACACCAAAGGGAAGGGAAAGAGCTGCACTCTCGGTTCCCGGATTCTCTCCTCTTCCTCAGCGGTAGTCGGATTCAGAGAGGAGAACTTCAAAAGCCAGGGAACCCCCGGCTGAATACATACCAAAGTATCAGGACACACTGTTCCCGCAATATCCATAGAATGGTGCTCTTGGAAAAAGAGCCATTGATAGGGCTGGTGTAATCTGTGATTCCTCCTGCTACGTTCTGGCAGGAGAATAAATCTGAAAACAACAACTCCTAGAAAAACAGCCAGCATCAAAAAAACAATATACATAGTCTCCTTAGAATGTCGGTATTAACAATACTAGGAGGCTTCCCTGTAAAGCCGTGGAGAAGGAGAATCGCCTAAAAAAAGGTTCTCCCCGCTAGCTAGGAGTAGACTGCCGCAGGGAAAGACATTGAGACAATTCTTCCTAGCCGCATAAAGAAAAACACACCGAACAGGTTAGATGACAAAAAGTAATACATCCCAGATCCCATAAACGGGGATAATGTGGAAAACACATACAGTAAACATTTATCATGACTAATGGTCAATGATATGAGCTAGGCTTGCATCGCAAGGTATCCCATCGAGGCTGTGATGATCCTAAACAGGGTAGACAGTCATTTATGTGTGTAATGCAACCCAAGTCTTGAATTGTGGGGCTACCATCACAGACAGGGATTAGTATCCTACTTACGAGACTCCTAGAGTGTAGCTCACTAAGCTCAGGTAACAAAAATTTTTTTTTTTTTTTTTTTTTTTTAGCAGGCAAGCAGATAATTTAAAGTCTCATAACAAGAGACTAATGTGCCGGAAATATTACTTACATTATTGAGAGAGTGGCGATGTAGCGACCAGCAGGATAACGAGCAGCCGCCTTCTGGATATACTGTTTCCGGATCAGCCATATCCACTATAGGGCAGAGTATGCTAAGCAAAAACTGGACGTGAGGTGGCGGCGGTAACAGAGGAGAACTGGTACTGATAATTCCAGTAGCAGGATGTCAGTAAGTCGTGCGGTTTCACAGTTCAGTCCGGGGTCCACCGTTTAGTCGGACTAGCGATACACAGCCCCAACATCCCCTAGGGTCCCCTCTTCCAAAGTCTCAGCTGTAGTAGTGACACACAGCCAAATCCTTTATCGGATTTCCTCTCAGTCCTAATAAAGAAACATCCTGCAAAAAAGGATGAAAGACAGAGGGGATAATGAGGTACTTACCATAGAGCTAAGTATATAGATCATCACTGATAGCTTGAAGCCATTATAGGGCGAGCAAGGCCCACTGTTCACTTTGTACGCACAGCAAAGTTGTGCTTCTGGAAGCCAGTTCCTCGTGCTTTTCAAATGGCGGGAACTCTCCCGTGGAACAGGTATTGACTTCCTGGCGCACTCCCCCCTAAAAAAGAGCTTTTTTACCCTTCTCCCTGAAAAAACGGGGTGCAGGTAACGAGAAAGTACACACAGAAAACACATTTTCCAGTACTTAGCTTTAGAGGCATAATGGCCGCCGCTCCCGACTTCCGAGACTCCGGCTCCTCGTGTCTCCGTCAGCGGGGAAAATTTCAGCATGGCAGAGAACACCTCCTTGTGCGTTAATCTGCAGGTGGACTGTGATGGTGCTCAGACACCAGCTGCACGTGCATTTAGTCGTCCGCTGAAAAGTCAGAGTGGCTAATTTTTGCGCCAGAAGTTTAAACTCTGCATCCAATAAAGAGGATTGTAGCATGGAGGTATCAGACCTGCCCCCAGTAGACATAGTTGCATACACAAGTAATGTGTGATAGTGACGGGAATAAAAACACCGTCATCCAAGAGCATGATAGGTAAACAATAACATGTCCCCTGTGTGATCTGGATGCATGCAGGTCTGAATCCGTTCATCGAGTAGGGGACGGCAAAGACAGGGAAACAAATCCTGCGTCATCTGAATGCAAGCAGGTCTGACAACCGATCGTCCAAAGGAGGATGGTGCAGATCAGGATAAATAAGAGTTGGGAGAACCATAGATTATAGTTCTGATTGCTATCCTGATGTCTTTCAGGGCGAGACCGAGACTGTAAACTGCAGAGTGGTCACCAAGTCTGTCACGCGTTGTGTCCACAACACTGTTCAAGCAAATCCATCAGTTCAGGCAATCTCCGCAGAATGATCCTCATGGAAGAAACTGATGATAGGGCTGTCAAAATCTGTGACTCCTCCTGCTGATGTATCCTTTGGCAGGAGAGTTCATTCTGAAACAGAAAATAGAAACAGAAACAGCCAGAGCGACAGAAAGGGATATATATGCGAGTACGATAAAGGGCACAAAATGTTAAACAACCCAGTGAACAAACCCCCAGAACTACCGCAGAAGGGGAAAGGCATATGACTTGACTACTCCACTCATCAGGGCGCAGACAATACAGAACCCTCCCATCTGCTATAGTGTAAGATGGAGTGGAAGCAGAAACATAACACAGGGGGAAAAACTCTTATACGAACACAAAAATAGAGTATAATAGTATCAGTATAATAATCAGTACAACTGGTGGAAATATCCCCGAGTTGCAGAAAAAAAATTCCAATTCCCCCTATGTGTTCACAGCAAAATAGCAGATTAGAACAGTGATCTCCCAATATATAACAGCTAGGGGATTCCCCTCAGAGTTAGAGGAGAGAGAGAGAGCAGACAAAATGCTCCAAACTCATACAAAGTATAAACCACGCCCTAGGGGCGTGGCTGCTGGGGAAGGATGAATGACATAGAGACTACTCTCCCAGCAGAGCTCAGTGATACACAGAGATCTCCCAATGAAAAGTTAGCATGATGGGAGTGAGAGTAGTAAACAAGCTCATCATCAAACACAGTTACAGAATCATATATATACCGCTGTAACCCTTGCTAACTCTGATCAACTGATAAGGAGGGGAAAACAGAAATAATAAATAAAAACCCTCAGGTAATTTCCCCATAAGCTACGCAGCAAAAGGGCGCGCACATAACGCCTGCTGTCAGCACCTACTCTTTAGCTGAAAAAAGGAAGGCACAGAGACCGGGATGCCGATGCAGAGCCCGTAATTTAGGCACCAACTACCTAAATGAGGAGGCCGGTAATTACCGTTGCATGATGTGTGACAGACGGAAACATACACACCCTCTATTTCAGCATGACAGGCGATAGCGGAAAGGGTATTCAGTGTGGCAGGAAGCTCCCAGCACGCTGGAACGCAGGTGGACCGCACGCCGGCACCTCGTGCATAGAGTGGCGGGGGAATTCAGCACGGGCGTCTTTGGCGCCAAAATTCAAGATTACCAACCTGCCCCCATATTGGCAATGCCAGAAATCACCATAACACAGCTAAGTGAATAATAAACGGGAAAACACCACCATCAGATAACCTGATAGGTGTTAAACACTCACCATGTCCCGCGGCATGTAGGTCCTCCCAGAGGACGTAGTAGGTAGACAGGAGCCATGCATCAAATGAATGTATGGTGGTCCGTACCTTAGGTCCTCCGCATATCAGGTCATCTGCATGTCAGCTCATCACCGGGAGGACTTGTCCGCGGCATGTAGGTCCTGTCCCCATTCATCCCCAGAGGACGGAGTAGGTAGACAGGAACCATGCATCAAATGAATGTAAGGTGGTCCGCACATTAGGTCCTCCGCATATCGGGTCATCTGCATGTCAGGTCATCACCGGGAGGACTTGTCCCGCGGCATGGAGGTCCTGTCCCATTCATCCCCAGAGGACGGAGTAGGTAGACAGGAACCATGCACCAAATGAATGTATGGTGGTCCGCACATTAGGTCCTCCGCATATCAGGTCATCTGCAGGTCAGGTCATCTCCGGGAGGACTGTGCGGACAGGGATCGAAAAAAGAGATTGGAGAACCATATATTATAGTCCTGAGTCCAACTCTAGATCCCATCCAGGGCATGACAGATCAAGGCAGACTGCAACACTGTAGCCTGGTCTCCAAGTCTGAAACATGCGTTGTGCCAGCAAACACTGCTCAGGCAAATCTGAAAAAAACACAAAGAAACAAGTGTAAATTAAGTGCAAAAACACATAATTGTCTCTTCCTACTTGCAGAAGGAAAAAAACTCTGTGTTGGTGTGGTTGATCCGGCCTCTTATACCATGTGTCCTTTTTTGATTGGATACTGCTGAGCATGTCTCTTCTGCCTTGCTCTCCGGGATCCTAGACTTAACCCATGGTGTTGCCGCCTTAGGACTGCAAGAACGTTGATTTTCTATGGAATTGCAGAAATGACTTCTAAGCCTCAAAATAATGACTTTTTTTCCTAAGGTGGTAGGAATGAAACTCAGTGCGGGCTGGATGGGGTCCCCCCTGGCACCGCAGACCTAAGCTTGTTTAACTCCTACCTCTTAAAGGGACCGAGAAAAAATGACCTTTTCTGCACTCCAATGTAAGTCAATGGGGCGATTTTTTGGCTATGTGCTAGAAATGAAATTCAGTGCGGATTGGATGACAGGCACCCTAGGCACCCAGGATCGGCTTGAGTTTCACGTGTATCTCTTAAGCCGGCAGAGAAAACCCACCTGATATGCGCTCCACACAATGAATAGAGACGCCATTGATTTTCTATGGGAATTGCAGAAATGATTCTAAGCCTCAAAATAATGACTTTTTTTCCTAAGGTGGTAGGAATGAAACTCAGTGCTGGGCTGGATGGGGTCCCCCCTGGGCACCGCAGACCTAAGCTTGTTTAACTCCTACCTCTTAAAGGGACCGAGAAAAAAATGACCTTTTCTGCACTCCAATGTAAGTCAATGGGGCGATTTTTGGCTATGTGCTAGAAATGAATTCAGTGCGGATTGGATGACAGGCACCCTAGGCACCCAGGATCGGCTTTAGTTTCACGTGTATCTCTTAAGCCGGCAGAGAAAATCCACCTGATATGCGCTCCACACAATTGAATAGAGACGCCATTGATTTTCTATGGGAATTGCAGAAATGACTTCTAAGCCTCAAAATAATGACTTTTTTTCCTAAGGTGGTAGGAATGAAACTCAGTGTGGGCTGGATGGGGTCCCCCCTGGGCACCGCAGACCTAAGCTTGTTTAACTCCTACCTCTTAAAGGGACCGAGAAAAAATGACCTTTTCTGCACTCCAATGTAAGTCAATGGGGCGATTTTTTGGCTATGTGCTAGAAATGAAATTCAGTGCGGATTGGATGACAGGCACCCTAGGCACCCAGGATCGGCTTTAGTTTCACGTGTATCTCTTAAGCCGGCAGAGAAAACCCACCTGATATGCGCTCCACACAATTGAATTAGAGACGCCGTTGATTTTCTATGGGAATTGCAGAAATGACTTCTAAGCCTCAAAATAATGACTTTTTTTCCTAAGGTGGTAGGAATGAAACTCAGTGCGGGCTGGATGGGGTCCCCCCTGGGCACCGCAGACCTAAGCTTGTTTAACTCCTACCTCTTAAAGGGACCGAGAAAAAATGACCTTTTCTGCACTCCAATGTAAGTCAATGGGGCGATTTTTTGGCTATGTGCTAGAAATGAAATTCAGTGCGGACTGGATGACAGGCACCCTAGGCACCCAGGATCGGCTTTAGTTTCACGTGTATCTCTTAAGCCGGCAGAGAAAACCCACCTGATATGCGCTCCACACAATTGAATTAGAGACGCCGTTGATTTTCTATGGGAATTGCAGAAATGACTTCTAAGCCTCAAAATAATGACTTTTTTTCCTAAGGTGGTAGGAATGAAACTCAGTGCGGGCTGGATGGGGTCCCCCCTGGGCACCGCAGACCTAAGCTTGTTTAACTCCTACCTCTTAAAGGGACCGAGAAAAAATGACCTTTTCTGCACTCCAATGTAAGTCAATGGGGCGATTTTTTGGCTATGTGCTAGAAATGAAATTCAGTGCGGATTGGATGACAGGCACCCTAGGCACCCAGGATCGGCTTTAGTTTCACGTGTATCTCTTAAGCCGGCAGAGAAAATCCACCTGATATGCGCTCCACACAATTGAATAGAGACGCCATTGATTTTCTATGGGAATTGCAGAAATGACTTCTAAGCCTCAAAATAATGACTTTTTTTCCTAAGGTGGTAGGAATGAAACTCAGTGTGGGCTGGATGGGGTCCCCCCTGGGCACCGCAGACCTAAGCTTGTTTAACTCCTACCTCTTAAAGGGACCGAGAAAAAATGACCTTTTCTGCACTCCAATGTAAGTCAATGGGGCGATTTTTTGGCTATGTGCTAGAAATGAAATTCAGTGCGGATTGGATGACAGGCACCCTAGGCACCCAGGATCGGCTTTAGTTTCACGTGTATCTCTTAAGCCGGCAGAGAAAACCCACCTGATATGCGCTCCACACAATTGAATTAGAGACGCCGTTGATTTTCTATGGGAATTGCAGAAATGACTTCTAAGCCTCAAAATAATGACTTTTTTCCTAAGGTGGTAGGAATGAAACTCAGTGCGGGCTGGATGGGGTCCCCCCTGGGCACCGCAGACCTAAGCTTGTTTAACTCCTACCTCTTAAAGGGACCGAGAAAAAATGACCTTTTCTGCACTCCAATGTAAGTCAATGGGGCGATTTTTTGGCTATGTGCTAGAAATGAAATTCAGTGCGGATTGGATGACAGGCACCCTAGGCACCCAGGATCGGCTTTAGTTTCACGTGTATCTCTTAAGCCGGCAGAGAAAATCCACCTGATATGCGCTCCACACAATTGAATAGAGACGCCGTTGATTTTCTATGGGAATTGCAGAAATGACTTCTAAGCCTCAAAATAATGACTTTTTTTCCTAAGGTGGTAGGAATGAAACTCAGTGTGGGCTGGATGGGGTCCCCCCTGGGCACCGCAGACCTAAGCTTGTTTAACTCCTACCTCTTAAAGGGACCGAGAAAAAATGACCTTTTCTGCACTCCAATGTAAGTCAATGGGGCGATTTTTTGGCTATGTGCTAGAAATGAAATTCAGTGCGGATTGGATGACAGGCACCCTAGGCACCCAGGATCGGCTTTAGTTTCACGTGTATCTCTTAAGCCGGAAGAGAAAACCCACCTGATATGCGCTCCACACAATTGAATTAGAGACGCCGTTGATTTTCTATGGGAATTGCAGAAATGACTTCTAAGCCTCAAAATAATGACTTTTTTTCCTAAGGTGGTAGGAATGAAACTCAGTGCGGGCTGGATGGGGTCCCCCCTGGGCACCGCAGACCTAAGCTTGTTTAACTCCTACCTCTTAAAGGGACCGAGAAAAAATGACCTTTTCTGCACTCCAATGTAAGTCAATGGGGCGATTTTTTGGCTATGTGCTAGAAATGAAATTCAGTGCGGATTGGATGACAGGCACCCTAGGCACCCAGGATCGGCTTTAGTTTCACGTGTATCTCTTAAGCCGGCAGAGAAAATCCACCTGATATGCGCTCCACACAATTGAATAGAGACGCCATTGATTTTCTATGGGAATTGCAGAAATGACTTCTAAGCCTCAAAATAATGACTTTTTTTCCTAAGGTGGTAGGAATGAAACTCAGTGTGGGCTGGATGGGGTCCCCCCTGGGCACCGCAGACCTAAGCTTGTTTAACTCCTACCTCTTAAAGGGACCGAGAAAAAATGACCTTTTCTGCACTCCAATGTAAGTCAATGGGGCGATTTTTTGGCTATGTGCTAGAAATGAAATTCAGTGCGGATTGGATGACAGGCACCCTAGGCACCCAGGATCGGCTTTAGTTTCACGTGTATCTCTTAAGCCGGCAGAGAAAACCCACCTGATATGCGCTCCACACAATTGAATAGAGACGCCGTTGATTTTCTATGGGAATTGCAGAAATGACTTCTAAGCCTCAAAATAATGACTTTTTTTCCTAAGGTGGTAGGAATGAAACTCAGTGCGGGCTGGATGGGGTCCCCCCTGGGCACCGCAGACCTAAGCTTGTTTAACTCCTACCTCTTAAAGGGACCGAGAAAAAATGACCTTTTCTGCACTCCAATGTAAGTCAATGGGGCGATTTTTTGGCTATGTGCTAGAAATGAAATTCAGTGCGGATTGGATGACAGGCACCCTAGGCACCCAGGATCGGCTTTAGTTTCACGTGTATCTCTTAAGCCGGCAGAGAAAACCCACCTGATATGCGCTCCACACAATTGAATAGAGACGCCGTTGATTTTCTATGGGAATTGCAGAAATGACTTCTAAGCCTCAAAATAATGACTTTTTTTCCTAAGGTGGTAGGAATGAAACTCAGTGCGGGCTGGATGGGGTCCCCCCTGGGCACCGCAGACCTAAGCTTGTTTAACTCCTACCTCTTAAAGGGACCGAGAAAAAATGACCTTTTCTGCACTCCAATGTAAGTCAATGGGGCGATTTTTTGGCTATGTGCTAGAAATGAAATTCAGTGCGGATTGGATGACAGGCACCCTAGGCACCCAGGATCGGCTTTAGTTTCACGTGTATCTCTTAAGCCGGCAGAGAAAACCCACCTGATATGCGCTCCACACAATTGAATAGAGACGCCAGTTGATTTTCTATGGGAATTGCAGAAATGACTTCTAAGCCTCAAAATAATGACTTTTTTTCCTAAGGTGGTAGGAATGAAACTCAGTGCGGGCTGGATGGGGTCCCCCCTGGGCACCGCAGACCTAAGCTTGTTTAACTCCTACCTCTTAAAGGGACCGAGAAAAAATGACCTTTTCTGCACTCCAATGTAAGTCAATGGGGCGATTTTTGGCTATGTGCTAGAAATGAAATTCAGTGCGGATTGGATGACAGGCACCCTAGGCACCCAGGATCGGCTTTAGTTTCACGTGTATCTCTTAAGCCGGCAGAGAAAACCCACCTGATATGCGCTCCACACAATTGAATTAGAGACGCCGTTGATTTTCTATGGGAATTGCAGAAATGACTTCTAAGCCTCAAAATAATGACTTTTTTTCCTAAGGTGGTAGGAATGAAACTCAGTGCGGGCTGGATGGGGTCCCCCTGGGCACCGCAGACCTAAGCTTGTTTAACTCCTACCTCTTAAAGGGACCGAGAAAAAATGACCTTTTCTGCACTCCAATGTAAGTCAATGGGGCGATTTTTGGCTATGTGCTAGAAATGAAATTCAGTGCGGATTGGATGACAGGCACCCTAGGCACCCAGGATCGGCTTTAGTTTCACGTGTATCTCTTAAGCCGGCAGAGAAAATCCACCTGATATGCGCTCCACACAATTGAATAGAGACGCCGTTGATTTTCTATGGGAATTGCAGAAATGACTTCTAAGCCTCAAAATAATGACTTTTTTTCCTAAGGTGGTAGGAATGAAACTCAGTGTGGGCTGGATGGGGTCCCCCCTGGGCACCGCAGACCTAAGCTTGTTTAACTCCTACCTCTTAAAGGGACCGAGAAAAAATGACCTTTTCTGCACTCCAATGTAAGTCAATGGGGCGATTTTTTGGCTATGTGCTAGAAATGAAATTCAGTGCGGATTGGATGACAGGCACCCTAGGCACCCAGGATCGGCTTTAGTTTCACGTGTATCTCTTAAGCCGGCAGAGAAAACCCACCTGATATGCGCTCCACACAATTGAATAGAGACGCCGTTGATTTTCTATGGGAATTGCAGAAATGACTTCTAAGCCTCAAAATAATGACTTTTTTTCCTAAGGTGGTAGGAATGAAACTCAGTGCGGGCTGGATGGGGTCCCCCCTGGGCACCGCAGACCTAAGCTTGTTTAACTCCTACCTCTTAAAGGGACCGAGAAAAAATGACCTTTTCTGCACTCCAATGTAAGTCAATGGGGCGATTTTTTGGCTATGTGCTAGAAATGAAATTCAGTGCGGATTGGATGACAGGCACCCTAGGCACCCAGGATCGGCTTTAGTTTCACGTGTATCTCTTAAGCCGGCAGAGAAAACCCACCTGATATGCGCTCCACACAATTGAATAGAGACGCCGTTGATTTTCTATGGGAATTGCAGAAATGACTTCTAAGCCTCAAAATAATGACTTTTTTTCCTAAGGTGGTAGGAATGAAACTCAGTGCGGGCTGGATGGGGTCCCCCCTGGGCACCGCAGACCTAAGCTTGTTTAACTCCTACCTCTTAAAGGGACCGAGAAAAAATGACCTTTTCTGCACTCCAATGTAAGTCAATGGGGCGATTTTTTGGCTATGTGCTAGAAATGAAATTCAGTGCGGATTGGATGACAGGCACCCTAGGCACCCAGGATCGGCTTTAGTTTCACGTGTATCTCTTAAGCCGGCAGAGAAAACCCACCTGATATGCGCTCCACACAATTGAATAGAGACGCCGTTGATTTTCTATGGGAATTGCAGAAATGACTTCTAAGCCTCAAAATAATGACTTTTTTTCCTAAGGTGGTAGGAATGAAACTCAGTGCGGGCTGGATGGGGTCCCCCCTGGGCACCGCAGACCTAAGCTTGTTTAACTCCTACCTCTTAAAGGGACCGAGAAAAAATGACCTTTTCTGCACTCCAATGTAAGTCAATGGGGCGATTTTTTGGCTATGTGCTTGAAATGAAATTCAGTGCGGATTGGATGACAGGCACCCTAGGCACCCAGGATCGGCTTTAGTTTCACGTGTATCTCTTAAGCCGGCAGAGAAAACCCACCTGATATGCGCTCCACACAATTGAATTAGAGACGCCGTTGATTTTCTATGGGAATTGCAGAAATGACTTCTAAGCCTCAAAATAATGACTTTTTTTCCTAAGGTGGTAGGAATGAAACTCAGTGCGGGCTGGATGGGGTCCCCCCTGGGCACCGCAGACCTAAGCTTGTTTAACTCCTACCTCTTAAAGGGACCGAGAAAAAATGACCTTTTCTGCACTCCAATGTAAGTCAATGGGGCGATTTTTTGGCTATGTGCTAGAAATGAAATTCAGTGCGGATTGGATGACAGGCACCCTAGGCACCCAGGATCGGCTTTAGTTTCACGTGTATCTCTTAAGCCGGCAGAGAAAACCCACCTGATATGCGCTCCACACAATTGAATTAGAGACGCCGTTGATTTTCTATGGGAATTGCAGAAATGACTTCTAAGCCTCAAAATAATGACTTTTTTTCCTAAGGTGGTAGGAATGAAACTCAGTGCGGGCTGGATGGGGTCCCCCCTGGGCACCGCAGACCTAAGCTTGTTTAACTCCTACCTCTTAAAGGGACCGAGAAAAAATGACCTTTTCTGCACTCCAATGTAAGTCAATGGGGCGATTTTTTGGCTATGTGCTAGAAATGAAATTCAGTGCGGATTGGATGACAGGCACCCTAGGCACCCAGGATCGGCTTTAGTTTCACGTGTATCTCTTAAGCCGGCAGAGAAAACCCACCTGATATGCGCTCCACACAATTGAATAGAGACGCCGTTGATTTTCTATGGGAATTGCAGAAATGACTTCTAAGCCTCAAAATAATGACTTTTTTTCCTAAGGTGGTAGGAATGAAACTCAGTGCGGGCTGGATGGGGTCCCCCCTGGGCACCGCAGACCTAAGCTTGTTTAACTCCTACCTCTTAAAGGGACCGAGAAAAAATGACCTTTTCTGCACTCCAATGTAAGTCAATGGGGCGATTTTTTGGCTATGTGCTAGAAATGAAATTCAGTGCGGATTGGATGACAGGCACCCTAGGCACCCAGGATCGGCTTTAGTTTCACGTGTATCTCTTAAGCCGGCAGAGAAAACCCACCTGATATGCGCTCCACACAATTGAATAGAGACGCCGTTGATTTTCTATGGGAATTGCAGAAATGACTTCTAAGCCTCAAAATAATGACTTTTTTTCCTAAGGTGGTAGGAATGAAACTCAGTGCGGGCTGGATGGGGTCCCCCCTGGGCACCGCAGACCTAAGCTTGTTTAACTCCTACCTCTTAAAGGGACCGAGAAAAAATGACCTTTTCTGCACTCCAATGTAAGTCAATGGGGCGATTTTTTGGCTATGTGCTAGAAATGAAATTCAGTGCGGATTGGATGACAGGCACCCTAGGCACCCAGGATCGGCTTTAGTTTCACGTGTATCTCTTAAGCCGGCAGAGAAAACCCACCTGATATGCGCTCCACACAATTGAATAGAGACGCCGTTGATTTTCTATGGGAATTGCAGAAATGACTTCTAAGCCTCAAAATAATGACTTTTTTTCCTAAGGTGGTAGGAATGAAACTCAGTGCGGGCTGGATGGGGTCCCCCCTGGGCACCGCAGACCTAAGCTTGTTTAACTCCTACCTCTTAAAGGGACCGAGAAAAAATGACCTTTTCTGCACTCCAATGTAAGTCAATGGGGCGATTTTTTGGCTATGTGCTAGAAATGAAATTCAGTGCGGATTGGATGACAGGCACCCTAGGCACCCAGGATCGGCTTTAGTTTCACGTGTATCTCTTAAGCCGGCAGAGAAAACCCACCTGATATGCGCTCCACACAATTGAATAGAGACGCCGTTGATTTTCTATGGGAATTGCAGAAATGACTTCTAAGCCTCAAAATAATGACTTTTTTTCCTAAGGTGGTAGGAATGAAACTCAGTGCGGGCTGGATGGGGTCCCCCCTGGGCACCGCAGACCTAAGCTTGTTTAACTCCTACCTCTTAAAGGGACCGAGAAAAAATGACCTTTTCTGCACTCCAATGTAAGTCAATGGGGCGATTTTTTGGCTATGTGCTAGAAATGAAATTCAGTGCGGATTGGATGACAGGCACCCTAGGCACCCAGGATCGGCTTTAGTTTCACGTGTATCTCTTAAGCCGGCAGAGAAAACCCACCTGATATGCGCTCCACACAATTGAATAGAGACGCCGTTGATTTTCTATGGGAATTGCAGAAATGACTTCTAAGCCTCAAAATAATGACTTTTTTTCCTAAGGTGGTAGGAATGAAACTCAGTGCGGGCTGGATGGGGTCCCCCTGGGCACCGCAGACCTAAGCTTGTTTAACTCCTACCTCTTAAAGGGACCGAGAAAAAATGACCTTTTCTGCACTCCAATGTAAGTCAATGGGGCGATTTTTTGGCTATGTGCTAGAAATGAAATTCAGTGCGGATTGGATGACAGGCACCCTAGGCACCCAGGATCGGCTTTAGTTTCACGTGTATCTCTTAAGCCGGCAGAGAAAACCCACCTGATATGCGCTCCACACAATTGAATAGAGACGCCGTTGATTTTCTATGGGAATTGCAGAAATGACTTCTAAGCCTCAAAATAATGACTTTTTTTCCTAAGGTGGTAGGAATGAAACTCAGTGCGGGCTGGATGGGGTCCCCCTGGGCACCGCAGACCTAAGCTTGTTTAACTCCTACCTCTTAAAGGGACCGAGAAAAAATGACCTTTTCTGCACTCCAATGTAAGTCAATGGGGCGATTTTTTGGCTATGTGCTAGAAATGAAATTCAGTGCGGATTGGATGACAGGCACCCTAGGCACCCAGGATCGGCTTTAGTTTCACGTGTATCTCTTAAGCCGGCAGAGAAAATCCACCTGATATGCGCTCCACACAATTGAATAGAGACGCCGTTGATTTTCTATGGGAATTGCAGAAATGACTTCTAAGCCTCAAATAATGACTTTTTTTCCTAAGGTGGTAGGAATGAAACTCAGTGCGGGCTGGATGGGGTCCCCCCTGGGCACCGCAGACCTAAGCTTGTTTAACTCCTACCTCTTAAAGGGACCGAGAAAAAATGACCTTTTCTGCACTCCAATGTAAGTCAATGGGGCGATTTTTTGGCTATGTGCTAGAAATGAAATGCAGTGCGGATTGGATGACAGGCACCCTAGGCACCCAGGATCAGCTTTAGTTTCACGTGTATCTCTTAAGCCGGCAGAGAAAACCCACCTAATATGCGCTCCACACAATTGAATAGAGACGCCATTGATTTTTCTATGGGAATTGCAGAAATGACTTCTAAGCCTCAAAATAATGACTTTTTTTCCTAAGGTGGTAGGAATGAAACTCAGTGCGGGCTGGATGGGGTCCCCCCTGGGCACCGCAGACCTAAGCTTGTTTAACTCCTACCTCTTAAAGGGACCGAGAAAAAATGACCTTTTCTGCACTCCAATGTAAGTCAATGGGGCGATTTTTTGGCTATGTGCTAGAAATGAAATGCAGTGCGGATTGGATGACAGGCACCCTAGGCACCCAGGATCGGCTTTTAGTTTCACGTGTATCTCTTAAGCCGGCAGAGAAAACCCACCTGATATGCGCTCCACACAATTGAATAGAGACGCCGTTGATTTTCTATGGGAATTGCAGAAATGACTTCTAAGCCTCAAAATAATGACTTTTTTTCCTAAGGTGGTAGGAATGAAACTCAGTGCGGGCTGGATGGGGTCCCCCCTGGGCACCGCAGACCTAAGCTTGTTAACTCCTACCTCTTAAAGGGACCGAGAAAAAATGACCTTTTCTGCACTCCAATGTAAGTCAATGGGGCGATTTTTTGGCTATGTGCTAGAAATGAAATGCAGTGCGGATTGGATGACAGGCACCCTAGGCACCCAGGATCGGCTTTAGTTTCACGTGTATCTCTTAAGCCGGCAGAGAAAATCCACCTGATATGCCGCTCCACACAATTGAATAGAGACGCCATTGATTTTCTATGGGAATTGCAGAAATGACTTCTAAGCCTCAAAATAATGACTTTTTTTCCTAAGGTGGTAGGAATGAAACTCAGTGCGGGCTGGATGGGGTCCCCCCTGGGCACCGCAGACCTAAGCTTGTTTAACTCCTACCTCTTAAAGGGACCGAGAAAAAATGACCTTTTTCTGCACTCCAATGTAAGTCAATGGGGCGATTTTTTGGCTATGTGCTAGAAATGAAATTCAGTGCGGATTGGATGACAGGCACCCTAGGCACCCAGGATCGGCTTTAGTTTCACGTGTATCTCTTAAGCCGGCAGAGAAAACCCACCTGATATGCGCTCCACACAATTGAATAGAGACGCCGTTGATTTTCTATGGGAATTGCAGAAATGACTTCTAAGCCTCAAAATAATGACTTTTTTTCCTAAGGTGGTAGGAATGAAACTCAGTGCGGGCTGGATGGGGTCCCCCCTGGGCACCGCAGACCTAAGCTTGTTTAACTCCTACCTCTTAAAGGGACCGAGAAAAAATGACCTTTTCTGCACTCCAATGTAAGTCAATGGGGCGATTTTTTGGCTATGTGCTAGAAATGAAATTCAGTGCGGATTGGATGACAGGCACCCTAGGCACCCAGGATCGGCTTTAGTTTCACGTGTATCTCTTAAGCCGGCAGAGAAAACCCACCTGATATGCGCTCCACACAATTGAATAGAGACGCCAGTTGATTTTCTATGGGAATTGCAGAAATGACTTCTAAGCCTCAAAATAATGACTTTTTTTCCTAAGGTGGTAGGAATGAAACTCAGTGCGGGCTGGATGGGGTCCCCCCTGGGCACCGCAGACCTAAGCTTGTTTAACTCCTACCTCTTAAAGGGACCGAGAAAAAATGACCTTTTCTGCACTCCAATGTAAGTCAATGGGGCGATTTTTTGGCTATGTGCTAGAAATGAAATTCAGTGCGGATTGGATGACAGGCACCCTAGGCACCCAGGATCGGCTTTAGTTTCACGTGTATCTCTTAAGCCGGCAGAGAAAACCCACCTGATATGCGCTCCACACAATTGAATAGAGACGCCATTGATTTTCTATGGGAATTGCAGAAATGACTTCTAAGCCTCAAAATAATGACTTTTTTTCCTAAGGTGGTAGGAATGAAACTCAGTGCGGGCTGGATGGGGTCCCCCCTGGGCACCGCAGACCTAAGCTTGTTTAACTCCTACCTCTTAAAGGGACCGAGAAAAAATGACCTTTTCTGCACTCCAATGTAAGTCAATGGGGCGATTTTTTTGGCTATGTGCTAGAAATGAAATGCAGTGCGGATTGGATGACAGGCACCCTAGGCACCCAGGATCGGCTTTAGTTTCACGTGTATCTCTTAAGCCGGCAGAGAAAACCCACCTGATATGCGCTCCACACAATTGAATTAGAGACGCCGTTGATTTTCTATGGGAATTGCAGAAATGACTTCTAAGCCTCAAAATAATGACTTTTTTTCCTAAGGTGGTAGGAATGAAACTCAGTGCGGGCTGGATGGGGTCCCCCCTGGGCACCGCAGACCTAAGCTTGTTTAACTCCTACCTCTTAAAGGGACCGAGAAAAAATGACCTTTTCTGCACTCCAATGTAAGTCAATGGGGCGATTTTTTGGCTATGTGCTAGAAATGAAATTCAGTGCGGATTGGATGACAGGCACCCTAGGCACCCAGGATCGGCTTTAGTTTCACGTGTATCTCTTAAGCCGGCAGAGAAAACCCACCTGATATGCGCTCCACACAATTGAATAGAGACGCCGTTGATTTTCTATGGGAATTGCAGAAATGACTTCTAAGCCTCAAAATAATGACTTTTTTTCCTAAGGTGGTAGGAATGAAACTCAGTGCGGGCTGGATGGGGTCCCCCCTGGGCACCGCAGACCTAAGCTTGTTTAACTCCTACCTCTTAAAGGGACCGAGAAAAAATGACCTTTTCTGCACTCCAATGTAAGTCAATGGGGCGATTTTTTGGCTATGTGCTAGAAATGAAATTCAGTGCGGATTGGATGACAGGCACCCTAGGCACCCAGGATCGGCTTTAGTTTCACGTGTATCTCTTAAGCCGGCAGAGAAAACCCACCTGATATGCGCTCCACACAATTGAATTAGAGACGCCGTTGATTTTCTATGGGAATTGCAGAAATGACTTCTAAGCCTCAAAATAATGACTTTTTTTCCTAAGGTGGTAGGAATGAAACTCAGTGCGGGCTGGATGGGGTCCCCCCTGGGCACCGCAGACCTAAGCTTGTTTAACTCCTACCTCTTAAAGGGACCGAGAAAAAATGACCTTTTCTGCACTCCAATGTAAGTCAATGGGGCGATTTTTTGGCTATGTGCTAGAAATGAAATTCAGTGCGGATTGGATGACAGGCACCCTAGGCACCCAGGATCGGCTTTTAGTTTCACGTGTATCTCTTAAGCCGGCAGAGAAAACCCACCTGATATGCGCTCCACACAATTGAATAGAGACGCCGTTGATTTTCTATGGGAATTGCAGAAATGACTTCTAAGCCTCAAAATAATGACTTTTTTTCCTAAGGTGGTAGGAATGAAACTCAGTGCGGGCTGGATGGGGTCCCCCCTGGGCACCGCAGACCTAAGCTTGTTTAACTCCTACCTCTTAAAGGGACCGAGAAAAAATGACCTTTTCTGCACTCCAATGTAAGTCAATGGGGCGATTTTTTGGCTATGTGCTAGAAATGAAATTCAGTGCGGATTGGATGACAGGCACCCTAGGCACCCAGGATCGGCTTTAGTTTCACGTGTATCTCTTAAGCCGGCAGAGAAAACCCACCTGATATGCGCTCCACACAATTGAATAGAGACGCCAGTTGATTTTCTATGGGAATTGCAGAAATGACTTCTAAGCCTCAAAATAATGACTTTTTTTCCTAAGGTGGTAGGAATGAAACTCAGTGCGGGCTGGATGGGGTCCCCCCTGGGCACCGCAGACCTAAGCTTGTTTAACTCCTACCTCTTAAAGGGACCGAGAAAAAATGACCTTTTCTGCACTCCAATGTAAGTCAATGGGGCGATTTTTTGGCTATGTGCTAGAAATGAAATTCAGTGCGGATTGGATGACAGGCACCCTAGGCACCCAGGATCGGCTTTAGTTTCACGTGTATCTCTTAAGCCGGCAGAGAAAACCCACCTGATATGCGCTCCACACAATTGAATTAGAGACGCCGTTGATTTTCTATGGGAATTGCAGAAATGACTTCTAAGCCTCAAAATAATGACTTTTTTTTCCTAAGGTGGTAGGAATGAAACTCAGTGCGGGCTGGATGGGGTCCCCCCTGGGCACCGCAGACCTAAGCTTGTTTAACTCCTACCTCTTAAAGGGACCGAGAAAAAATGACCTTTTCTGCACTCCAATGTAAGTCAATGGGGCGATTTTTTGGCTATGTGCTAGAAATGAAATTCAGTGCGGATTGGATGACAGGCACCCTAGGCACCCAGGATCGGCTTTAGTTTCACGTGTATCTCTTAAGCCGGCAGAGAAAACCCACCTGATATGCGCTCCACACAATTGAATAGAGACGCCGTTGATTTTCTATGGGAATTGCAGAAATGACTTCTAAGCCTCAAAATAATGACTTTTTTTTCCTAAGGTGGTAGGAATGAAACTCAGTGCGGGCTGGATGGGGTCCCCCCTGGGCACCGCAGACCTAAGCTTGTTTAACTCCTACCTCTTAAAGGGACCGAGAAAAAATGACCTTTTCTGCACTCCAATGTAAGTCAATGGGGCGATTTTTTGGCTATGTGCTAGAAATGAAATGCAGTGCGGATTGGATGACAGGCACCCTAGGCACCCAGGATCGGCTTTAGTTTCACGTGTATCTCTTAAGCCGGCAGAGAAAACCCACCTGATATGCGCTCCACACAATTGAATAGAGACGCCGTTGATTTTCTATGGGAATTGCAGAAATGACTTCTAAGCCTCAAAATAATGACTTTTTTTCCTAAGGTGGTAGGAATGAAACTCAGTGCGGGCTGGATGGGGTCCCCCCTGGGCACCGCAGACCTAAGCTTGTTTAACTCCTACCTCTTAAAGGGACCGAGAAAAAATGACCTTTTCTGCACTCCAATGTAAGTCAATGGGGCGATTTTTTGGCTATGTGCTAGAAATGAAATTCAGTGCGGATTGGATGACAGGCACCCTAGGCACCCAGGATCGGCTTTAGTTTCACGTGTATCTCTTAAGCCGGCAGAGAAAACCCACCTGATATGCGCTCCACACAATTGAATTAGAGACGCCGTTGATTTTCTATGGGAATTGCAGAAATGACTTCTAAGCCTCAAAATAATGACTTTTTTTCCTAAGGTGGTAGGAATGAAACTCAGTGCGGGCTGGATGGGGTCCCCCCTGGGCACCGCAGACCTAAGCTTGTTTAACTCCTACCTCTTAAAGGGACCGAGAAAAAATGACCTTTTCTGCACTCCAATGTAAGTCAATGGGGCGATTTTTTGGCTATGTGCTAGAAATGAAATTCAGTGCGGATTGGATGACAGGCACCCTAGGCACCCAGGATCGGCTTTAGTTTCACGTGTATCTCTTAAGCCGGCAGAGAAAACCCACCTGATATGCGCTCCACACAATTGAATAGAGACGCCGTTGATTTTCTATGGGAATTGCAGAAATGACTTCTAAGCCTCAAAATAATGACTTTTTTTCCTAAGGTGGTAGGAATGAAACTCAGTGCGGGCTGGATGGGGTCCCCCCTGGGCACCGCAGACCTAAGCTTGTTTAACTCCTACCTCTTAAAGGGACCGAGAAAAAATGACCTTTTCTGCACTCCAATGTAAGTCAATGGGGCGATTTTTTGGCTATGTGCTAGAAATGAAATTCAGTGCGGATTGGATGACAGGCACCCTAGGCACCCAGGATCGGCTTTAGTTTCACGTGTATCTCTTAAGCCGGCAGAGAAAACCCACCTGATATGCGCTCCACACAATTGAATAGAGACGCCGTTGATTTTCTATGGGAATTGCAGAAATGACTTCTAAGCCTCAAAATAATGACTTTTTTTCCTAAGGTGGTAGGAATGAAACTCAGTGCGGGCTGGATGGGGTCCCCCCTGGGCACCGCAGACCTAAGCTTGTTTAACTCCTACCTCTTAAAGGGACCGAGAAAAAATGACCTTTTCTGCACTCCAATGTAAGTCAATGGGGCGATTTTTTGGCTATGTGCTAGAAATGAAATTCAGTGCGGATTGGATGACAGGCACCCTAGGCACCCAGGATCGGCTTTAGTTTCACGTGTATCTCTTAAGCCGGCAGAGAAAACCCACCTGATATGCGCTCCACACAATTGAATAGAGACGCCGTTGATTTTCTATGGGAATTGCAGAAATGACTTCTAAGCCTCAAAATAATGACTTTTTTTCCTAAGGTGGTAGGAATGAAACTCAGTGCGGGCTGGATGGGGTCCCTGAGGTGGTACTCCATTTGAAAGGGAAGTTTGATTGTAAAGTTCCCCTATCCTTGTCAGAGATATTTATACAAAGAGCTTCGCATTTATTCACGTTCAATTTATAGTTGCTAAAATAGGAATACTCTCTGATTGTAGCTAATAGGGAAGGAAGGGAGATATGAGGCTTGGATAAAAAGAGTAAAAGATCATCCGCATATGCGGAACAGAGGTGATGTTTTCCGCCCACTTGTATGCCTGTAATGTCTGGATTGTTTCTTATAGCTGTAAGCAAGTGCTCCATACATAAGACATACAGCAGGGGCGACAATGGGCAACCCTGTCTCGTTCCATTCCCTATGGTTACTCTCTCAGAAATAGTCCCGTTGATTTTAATTTTAGCATATGGTGCTTTGTATAACGCTTTGATTTTTGATATAATGTTTGGTCCCAATCCAATCTGAGCTAATGTGGCTTCCATGAACCTCCAATCAACCCGGTCAAATGCCTTTTCGGCATCAAGGGCCAAAAATATCATTTGTTTCTTGGCATTGTGGGCAAAGTTGGCAAGGGCGAAAGCCCTTAAGGTATTATCATTAGCCTTCCTGTTTGGTATGAAGCCCACTTGGTCCGGGTTGATTAGAGGCTCAAGAAGCGGGGAGAGTCTATTTGCTATAGCTTTAGAGTATATTTTGGTGTCAATGTTTAATAGAGAAATGGGCCTATAATTGCTGCATAGATTGTGGTCTCTTCCCTCCTTCGGAATCACCGTAATAAATGCTTCCAAAAAGGATGGGGGGAAAGTGTGTAGTTCTGAGATTGAATTAAAGGAGTCTACTAAATGTGGGGTAATATCTTCTGCAAACTGCTTGAAAAATTTGGTAGTAAAACCATCAGGGCCTGGGCTCTTACCTGTGGGGAGATTTTTGATAATATTTTTTATTTCTTCAGCTGTAAATTTATCCTCTAATTGGGTTCTTGTTTCGATGTTAATGGTAGGGAGTTTAGTTTTATTCATATATTGTTCTAATGAAATGGGAGAGGAGGGAGGAGGGTTATTTTTATCGGGGGGAGGCAATTGATAGAGATTGTTGTAATAGTTCCTGAAAGTCTCCGCAATGGTGTGTGTATTGTATGAGAGAGTTCCCTGTGGTGTTCTGATGGAGGGAATTATCATGGATGTATTTTTATTTTTTAGGGCATTAGCGAGAAGTCTGCTGGGTCTATTGCCCCATATGTAGAAATTCTTTCCACAGATTTGTATTACTTTTTTATATTTATTATGTAAAATATCTTTAACTTTACATCTTGTGGCATTAAGCTCCAGCAGAGTTTCTTCTAGTAGAGAAATTTTATGTGTCGTCTCTAATTCGTGAATCTTTGTGAACAGATTAGATAACTGTTTCGCGTTATCTCTCTTGATTCTGGTTCCGTGGGAAATTAGTGTACCCCTAACGGTGGCCTTTAGTGCTTCCCATTTAATGGTTGCTGCTGTGGGGTCGTTTTCATGTGTGATTTTGAAAGTCTCCAGTGTTTCCTTAATTGCAGCAGAGCAAGATATGTCTTCTAATAGAGACTCATTTAATCTCCATGAGAACGATTGTTTACTTTTCGGTAGAAATGTGAAGGAAGAGTATACTGGGGCGTGATCGGTAAGAATGATATTCCCTATATATGAATCTCTGAGAAGACTCAGTGCAGCATGAGAGGAGAGAATAAGGTCTATTCTGCTATACGAATTTGTAGGAGCAGAGAAGTGTGAGTAATCCTTAGTTGTAGGGTTAATAATTCTCCAAGTATCGTACAGCTTGAGTTCTCTCAGAGTTTTGTGCAAAAGTCTTATTTTTTTGAACGCTAATTTAGTTTTCCCAGAAGATGTATCTAGCAATGGATTTAGAGGAGTGTTGAAATCCCCTCCTATTATAATATGACCTTTGGCGAAGGAGTGTAGGTCTTGTAGGGTGTTTATAAGGAATGTTATCTGGTCGTGATTAGGGGCGTATATGTTCGCTAATGTGATAGTTTCTTCTGCGATCGAACAGTTCAGAAAGATATATCTGCTTTCTGGATCTATTTTGGTATCTAGTATTTTCATAGGGAGTGTTTTATGAACACCAATTGAAACCCCTTTCGTTTTTTTATCTGGGGAGGTAGCGTGTATCCAAGATGAATAATATCTGTTTTTGTCTAGATTTGGCGTGTGATTTGTCTGGAAATGGGTTTCTTGTAAGAAGATTATTTTTGCTTTGTGTTTATGAAGTGTATATAGAATGTTTGAACGCTTTTCTGGCACGTTAAAGCCATTGACATTTAACGTGCAGAAAACTATGTCTGTCATTTTGTGTGTGTGTATAGTGTACTCACTGGTTGAGATGAGATCTGCTTGATATCCGGTCGGTTGTCTTTTCGTTTTGTAGGGTTGACTCTGCGCCGTCAAGTCACACGATGTTGTAGCTGCACTGAGGGGGGAAGGAAAGGATATAGGATTAGAGGTGCAAAATTAGGAAAAGAAGGAAGAAGTTCAATAAAATCCTAAACTAACAAACAAAAACAAAAACAAAAACAAACAAAAAAAAAAAAGCGTAACTAAACGCGGGGTTCTATTTGTGACAATTGTCACTAAGTCTTGATAGGCAAGACAAACTACTGGGTGGGTGAGTTGGCACGCTGGAGGGCCTAAATAAGGACCTAGGTGTCTAGGCCTAATCATCATCATGTTATAAATTTGGAGGAATTAAAAATGCAATTTAATGAAGATACCGTTAAGCCTGCTAAAAATAATCCTTGGTAAGGAGACATCTCTCTAAGTGATCCTTCCTTTACTGCTAATATCATGACCAGTTTTCAGGCTTCATAATAGATAGCGCTTCTCTAAGTAAAATCTTGAAATAAGATCAAGCAATAACTCTAACAGGGCCGTTAAACTAATAAAACAATTCTGATGGAAACTAACCCTGTATCAATGTATGTTATCCTTGGTGTTAAATGTTAATCAATTAGCTATCTAAATAAATTTAACAACATTATTGCTACTTAAGGAAGGAAACATGCATAACATGAAAGATATTGCACCAACAACTTATTCAAAAGGCGGCATCTCATCATGGTCTTCATCGCGGTCCGGGTTGTTGGCTCCTCTGCGTCTTCCTGTCCCTCTCTCTTTGCGGTAGGGGTGGCAGGTCTGGTCTCCTGGCGTCGTCTGTGTCTTCATTTCTTGATCTCGAGATGTAGCTGGGTGGAGGCAGTAACATAGTCTCATGTAAATCGCACCACTCATGAAGATACAGATTTTGAAGATTTAACGCTTTCAGAAACCCCGGGAGATCCTTTGGTTCTCTTAGGATAAGAGTGTTCCCGCCATATCTAACTGACAAAGAAAATGGGAACCCCCACTTGTACTGGATGTTGAGCTCCTGTAGTTTTTGCGTAAGTGGTCTGAGAGTGGCTCTTTGTCTCAGAGTTAGTAGTGACAGGTCTGTAAAGAGCTGGATCTTAGCTCCATTGAAATCGATATTATAGATTTCTCTCGCCTTTTTCATGATGTCCTCCTTCAGAGCATAATAGTGCACTCTGCATATGGTGTCTCTGGGTCTTCTCGAGTCTTTCCCTTTTGGTTTTAGAGCTCTGTGTACCCTATCAAGCTCTATGTGGGTATCAAGAGGTCTTCCCAGTATCTGGTTGAACAGTGAGGAAACAGCACCGTATAATTCCGCAGATTTAACTTCCTCAGGTAACCCTCTAATCCGTATATTGTTGCGACGGCTCCTATTTTCAACGTCGTCAAGTCTAAGGGTTATCATCTTTTGGGAAATTTTCAGAGTTTCTGTGACATAGGTCAACTCCCTCATTTTGTCATCCAGCTTCATTTGGGTTTTTTCAAGACCTACTGATTTCTTTTCCAGGATTGTAACTTTATCCTGCACCACCGTGAGATCTCTTTTCCAGGCAGCTTTAAGTTCTTTTCCCAAATTATTTAAATCCTGCTTGGAAGGAATCAACGATAGTAACGCCTGTAACTCAGGATGACCCTGTAGCGCCTTCATAGCATTTTCCGAGGCAGTTGAATGCATAGGCATATTTGGCGTAGGGTTGTGTATTACTGAGTCAGCAGAAGAGGTCGATGATTCGTCCGATGAGGACATATCATGGGCATAGAAGGACTTGTTCATATCCACTTTACTTGGTGTTTTTAGAAGTTTTCTCTTAATTGGGGGGAGAATTTCCTCATCTGATTCATTTGGGGTTGAATACCCTTCTGATGCATCAGACTCCCGAGATCCTCTCTTATACTGTGCAGCTTTGTGTGAAAGAGTGGAACCCTGCTCCATATTTTTATTCCCGCTATTAGGTTGGGTCAAATCCATGTCATGCTCCCGTTCCCCATAAGATACATCAGCCTTTGTAGCCATGGGGGCAGGAGCGACATCAGTGTGCTTAATAGTGATGATTGGCACTTCCCTAGTCGCCTCCTTCAATATGGCTGACTGTACAGACATTACTGGGACAGACTTTCCTTGGCCTTCTGTGCTCTTAGAGGGGTTAGTGGAGGAGCATAAGGGATGCCCCTGCATCTGGGGGTCCCATAACACAGATAAATTGGTCTTAATAGGGGTTGCAGCTGATTCCCCCTTCATTAACTGTGGCTCTCTCCTCTCTGCCCCAACCAAGATGGCCGCCGCCCCTGCACTCTGTGCCGCTAATCCCAGCCTGCTAGAGGCATTTTCTATTAATAGCACACTTGCCTCTGGGGTCTGTCGGTGCGCTGCGGGTTCCCTCTTCACATCGGGTGCCTCCGCTGCTTGTATCAGAGCCACTGCCTGACTCTGATCAGCTTCTCCCCTCCGTTCTGTAAAATCCATGATGGCCGCCGGCTCTCCTCGCCTCGTGGTACGGCTGCTCCGGTCCTCTGATTCATCCCTCAGCCGCACTGTGCCTCCGGGCGCCGGCTTCGATCTGCTCCCCACAGTCTCCTTGCCTTGTGTCTTCATGTCGGACTTCTTCATTGCCGACATACTGAAGCTGGATCCTTTTAACGCTGAGGCCACCACCGGAGCTCTTACTGCACGCTGTTAACCATCAGCGTGCCAAGCCCCGCCTCGCCGTTGATTTTCTATGGGAATTGCAGAAATGACTTCTAAGCCTCAAAATAATGACTTTTTTTCCTAAGGTGGTAGGAATGAAACTCAGTGCGGGCTGGATGGGGTCCCCCCTGGGCACCGCAGACCTAAGCTTGTTTAACTCCTACCTCTTAAAGGGACCGAGAAAAAATGACCTTTTCTGCACTCCAATGTAAGTCAATGGGGCGATTTTTTGGCTATGTGCTAGAAATGAAATGCAGTGCGGATTGGATGACAGGCACCCTAGGCACCCAGGATCGGCTTTAGTTTCACGTGTATCTCTTAAGCCGGCAGAGAAAACCCACCTTATATGCGCTCCACACAATTGAATAGAGACGCCGTTGATTTTCTATGGGAATTGCAGAAATGACTTCTAAGCCTCAAAATAATGACTTTTTTTCCTAAGGTGGTAGGAATGAAACTCAGTGCGGGCTGGATGGGGTCCCCCCTGGGCACCGCAGACCCAAGCTTGTTTAACTCCTACCTCTTAAAGGGACCGAGAAAAAATGACCTTTTCTGCACTCCAATGTAAGTCAATGGGGCGATTTTTTGGCTATGTGCTAGAAATGAAATGCAGTGCGGATTGGATGACAGGCACCCTAGGCACCCAGGATCAGGCTTTAGTTTCACGTGTATCTCTTAAGCCGGCAGAGAAAACCCACCTGATATGCGCTCCACACAATTGAATAGAGACGCCGTTGATTTTCTATGGGAATTGCAGAAATGACTTCTAAGCCTCAAAATAATGACTTTTTTTCCTAAGGTGGTAGGAATGAAACTCAGTGCGGGCTGGATGGGGTCCCCCCTGGGCACCGCAGACCTAAGCTTGTTTAACTCCTACCTCTTAAAGGGACCGAGAAAAAATGACCTTTTCTGCACTCCAATGTAAGTCAATGGGGCGATTTTTTGGCTATGTGCTAGAAATGAAATGCAGTGCGGATTGGATGACAGGCACCCTAGGCACCCAGGATCGGCTTTAGTTTCACGTGTATCTCTTAAGCCGGCAGAGAAAACCCACCTGATATGCGCTCCACACAATTGAATAGAGACGCCGTTGATTTTCTATGGGAATTGCAGAAATGACTTCTAAGCCTCAAAATAATGACTTTTTTTCCTAAGGTGGTAGGAATGAAACTCAGTGCGGGCTGGATGGGGTCCCCCCTGGGCACCGCAGACCTAAGCTTGTTTAACTCCTACCTCTTAAAGGGACCGAGAAAAAATGACCTTTTCTGCACTCCAATGTAAGTCAATGGGGCGATTTTTTGGCTATGTGCTAGAAATGAAATTCAGTGCGGATTGGATGACAGGCACCCTAGGCACCCAGGATCGGCTTTAGTTTCACGTGTATCTCTTAAGCCGGCAGAGAAAACCCACCTGATATGCGCTCCACACAATTGAATTAGAGACGCCGTTGATTTTCTATGGGAATTGCAGAAATGACTTCTAAGCCTCAAAATAATGACTTTTTTTCCTAAGGTGGTAGGAATGAAACTCAGTGCGGGCTGGATGGGGTCCCCCCTGGGCACCGCAGACCTAAGCTTGTTTAACTCCTACCTCTTAAAGGGACCGAGAAAAAATGACCTTTTCTGCACTCCAATGTAAGTCAATGGGGCGATTTTTTGGCTATGTGCTAGAAATGAAATGCAGTGCGGATTGGATGACAGGCACCCTAGGCACCCAGGATCGGCTTTAGTTTCACGTGTATCTCTTAAGCCGGCAGAGAAAACCCACCTGATATGCGCTCCACACAATTGAATAGAGACGCCGTTGATTTTCTATGGGAATTGCAGAAATGACTTCTAAGCCTCAAAATAATGACTTTTTTTTCCTAAGGTGGTAGGAATGAAACTCAGTGCGGGCTGGATGGGGTCCCCCCTGGGCACCGCAGACCTAAGCTTGTTTAACTCCTACCTCTTAAAGGGACCGAGAAAAAATGACCTTTTCTGCACTCCAATGTAAGTCAATGGGGCGATTTTTTGGCTATGTGCTAGAAATGAAATGCAGTGCGGATTGGATGACAGGCACCCTAGGCACCCAGGATCGGCTTTAGTTTCACGTGTATCTCTTAAGCCGGCAGAGAAAACCCACCTGATATGCGCTCCACACAATTGAATAGAGACGCCGTTGATTTTCTATGGGAATTGCAGAAATGACTTCTAAGCCTCAAAATAATGACTTTTTTTCCTAAGGTGGTAGGAATGAAACTCAGTGCGGGCTGGATGGGGTCCCCCCTGGGCACCGCAGACCTAAGCTTGTTTAACTCCTACCTCTTAAAGGGACCGAGAAAAAATGACCTTTTCTGCACTCCAATGTAAGTCAATGGGGCGATTTTTTGGCTATGTGCTAGAAATGAAATTCAGTGCGGATTGGATGACAGGCACCCTAGGCACCCAGGATCGGCTTTAGTTTCACGTGTATCTCTTAAGCCGGCAGAGAAAACCCACCTGATATGCGCTCCACACAATTGAATAGAGACGCCGTTGATTTTCTATGGGAATTGCAGAAATGACTTCTAAGCCTCAAAATAATGACTTTTTTTCCTAAGGTGGTAGGAATGAAACTCAGTGCGGGCTGGATGGGGTCCCCCCTGGGCACCGCAGACCTAAGCTTGTTTAACTCCTACCTCTTAAAGGGACCGAGAAAAAATGACCTTTTCTGCACTCCAATGTAAGTCAATGGGGCGATTTTTTGGCTATGTGCTAGAAATGAAATGCAGTGCGGATTGGATGACAGGCACCCTAGGCACCCAGGATCGGCTTTAGTTTCACGTGTATCTCTTAAGCCGGCAGAGAAAACCCACCTGATATGCGCTCCACACAATTGAATAGAGACGCCGTTGATTTTCTATGGGAATTGCAGAAATGACTTCTAAGCCTCAAAATAATGACTTTTTTTCCTAAGGTGGTAGGAATGAAACTCAGTGCGGGCTGGATGGGGTCCCCCCTGGGCACCGCAGACCTAAGCTTGTTTAACTCCTACCTCTTAAAGGGACCGAGAAAAAATGACCTTTTCTGCACTCCAATGTAAGTCAATGGGGCGATTTTTTGGCTATGTGCTAGAAATGAAATGCAGTGCGGATTGGATGACAGGCACCCTAGGCACCCAGGATCGGCTTTAGTTTCACGTGTATCTCTTAAGCCGGCAGAGAAAACCCACCTGATATGCGCTCCACACAATTGAATAGAGACGCCGTTGATTTTCTATGGGAATTGCAGAAATGACTTCTAAGCCTCAAAATAATGACTTTTTTTCCTAAGGTGGTAGGAATGAAACTCAGTGCGGGCTGGATGGGGTCCCCCCTGGGCACCGCAGACCTAAGCTTGTTTAACTCCTACCTCTTAAAGGGACCGAGAAAAAATGACCTTTTCTGCACTCCAATGTAAGTCAATGGGGCGATTTTTTGGCTATGTGCTAGAAATGAAATGCAGTGCGGATTGGATGACAGGCACCCTAGGCACCCAGGATCGGCTTTAGTTTCACGTGTATCTCTTAAGCCGGCAGAGAAAACCCACCTGATATGCGCTCCACACAATTGAATTAGAGACGCCGTTGATTTTCTATGGGAATTGCAGAAATGACTTCTAAGCCTCAAAATAATGACTTTTTTTCCTAAGGTGGTAGGAATGAAACTCAGTGCGGGCTGGATGGGGTCCCCCCTGGGCACCGCAGACCTAAGCTTGTTTAACTCCTACCTCTTAAAGGGACCGAGAAAAAATGACCTTTTCTGCACTCCAATGTAAGTCAATGGGGCGATTTTTTGGCTATGTGCTAGAAATGAAATTCAGTGCGGATTGGATGACAGGCACCCTAGGCACCCAGGATCGGCTTTAGTTTCACGTGTATCTCTTAAGCCGGCAGAGAAAACCCACCTGATATGCGCTCCACACAATTGAATAGAGACGCCGTTGATTTTCTATGGGAATTGCAGAAATGACTTCTAAGCCTCAAAATAATGACTTTTTTTCCTAAGGTGGTAGGAATGAAACTCAGTGCGGGCTGGATGGGGTCCCCCCTGGGCACCGCAGACCTAAGCTTGTTTAACTCCTACCTCTTAAAGGGACCGAGAAAAAATGACCTTTTCTGCACTCCAATGTAAGTCAATGGGGCGATTTTTTGGCTATGTGCTAGAAATGAAATGCAGTGCGGATTGGATGACAGGCACCCTAGGCACCCAGGATCGGCTTTAGTTTCACGTGTATCTCTTAAGCCGGCAGAGAAAACCCACCTGATATGCGCTCCACACAATTGAATAGAGACGCCGTTGATTTTCTATGGGAATTGCAGAAATGACTTCTAAGCCTCAAAATAATGACTTTTTTTCCTAAGGTGGTAGGAATGAAACTCAGTGCGGGCTGGATGGGGTCCCCCCTGGGCACCGCAGACCTAAGCTTGTTTAACTCCTACCTCTTAAAGGGACCGAGAAAAAATGACCTTTTCTGCACTCCAATGTAAGTCAATGGGGCGATTTTTTGGCTATGTGCTAGAAATGAAATTCAGT
Organism: Dendropsophus ebraccatus; assembly: GCF_027789765.1. NCBI lineage: Eukaryota > Metazoa > Chordata > Amphibia > Anura > Hylidae > Dendropsophus > Dendropsophus ebraccatus. Next base: position 122,600 of record NW_027209167.1, read on the forward strand.
GCGGATTGGATGACAGGCACCCTAGGCACCCAGGATCGGCTTTAGTTTCACGTGTATCTCTTAAGCCGGCAGAGAAAACCCACCTGATATGCGCTCCACACAATTGAATTAGAGACGCCGTTGATTTTCTATGGGAATTGCAGAAATGACTTCTAAGCCTCAAAATAATGACTTTTTTTCCTAAGGTGGTAGGAATGAAACTCAGTGCGGGCTGGATGGGGTCCCCCCTGGGCACCGCAGACCTAAGCTTGTTTAACTCCTACCTCTTAAAGGGACCGAGAAAAAATGACCTTTTCTGCACTCCAATGTAAGTCAATGGGGCGATTTTTTGGCTATGTGCTAGAAATGAAATGCAGTGCGGATTGGATGACAGGCACCCTAGGCACCCAGGATCGGCTTTAGTTTCACGTGTATCTCTTAAGCCGGCAGAGAAAACCCACCTGATATGCGCTCCACACAATTGAATAGAGACGCCGTTGATTTTCTATGGGAATTGCAGAAATGACTTCTAAGCCTCAAAATAATGACTTTTTTTCCTAAGGTGGTAGGAATGAAACTCAGTGCGGGCTGGATGGGGTCCCCCCTGGGCACCGCAGACCTAAGCTTGTTTAACTCCTACCTCTTAAAGGGACCGAGAAAAAATGACCTTTTCTGCACTCCAATGTAAGTCAATGGGGCGATTTTTTGGCTATGTGCTAGAAATGAAATTCAGTGCGGATTGGATGACAGGCACCCTAGGCACCCAGGATCGGCTTTAGTTTCACGTGTATCTCTTAAGCCGGCAGAGAAAACCCACCTGATATGCGCTCCACACAATTGAATAGAGACGCCGTTGATTTTCTATGGGAATTGCAGAAATGACTTCTAAGCCTCAAAATAATGACTTTTTTTCCTAAGGTGGTAGGAATGAAACTCAGTGCGGGCTGGATGGGGTCCCCCCTGGGCACCGCAGACCTAAGCTTGTTTAACTCCTACCTCTTAAAGGGACCGAGAAAAAATGACCTTTTCTGCACTCCAATGTAAGTCAATGGGGCGATTTTTTGGCTATGTGCTAGAAATGAAATTCAGTGCGGATTGGATGACAGGCACCCTAGGCACCCAGGATCGGCTTTAGTTTCACGTGTATCTCTTAAGCCGGCAGAGAAAACCCACCTGATATGCGCTCCACACAATTGAATAGAGACGCCGTTGATTTTCTATGGGAATTGCAGAAATGACTTCTAAGCCTCAAAATAATGACTTTTTTTCCTAAGGTGGTAGGAATGAAACTCAGTGCGGGCTGGATGGGGTCCCCCCTGGGCACCGCAGACCTAAGCTTGTTTAACTCCTACCTCTTAAAGGGACCGAGAAAAAATGACCTTTTCTGCACTCCAATGTAAGTCAATGGGGCGATTTTTTGGCTATGTGCTAGAAATGAAATTCAGTGCGGATTGGATGACAGGCACCCTAGGCACCCAGGATCGGCTTTAGTTTCACGTGTATCTCTTAAGCCGGCAGAGAAAACCCACCTGATATGCGCTCCACACAATTGAATAGAGACGCCGTTGATTTTCTATGGGAATTGCAGAAATGACTTCTAAGCCTCAAAATAATGACTTTTTTTCCTAAGGTGGTAGGAATGAAACTCAGTGCGGGCTGGATGGGGTCCCCCTGGGCACCGCAGACCTAAGCTTGTTTAACTCCTACCTCTTAAAGGGACCGAGAAAAAATGACCTTTTCTGCACTCCAATGTAAGTCAATGGGGCGATTTTTTGGCTATGTGCTAGAAATGAAATTCAGTGCGGATTGGATGACAGGCACCCTAGGCACCCAGGATCGGCTTTAGTTTCACGTGTATCTCTTAAGCCGGCAGAGAAAACCCACCTGATATGCGCTCCACACAATTGAATAGAGACGCCGTTGATTTTCTATGGGAATTGCAGAAATGACTTCTAAGCCTCAAAATAATGACTTTTTTTCCTAAGGTGGTAGGAATGAAACTCAGTGCGGGCTGGATGGGGTCCCCCCTGGGCACCGCAGACCTAAGCTTGTTTAACTCCTACCTCTTAAAGGGACCGAGAAAAAATGACCTTTTCTGCACTCCAATGTAAGTCAATGGGGCGATTTTTTGGCTATGTGCTAGAAATGAAATTCAGTGCGGATTGGATGACAGGCACCCTAGGCACCCAGGATCGGCTTTAGTTTCACGTGTATCTCTTAAGCCGGCAGAGAAAACCCACCTGATATGCGCTCCACACAATTGAATAGAGACGCCGTTGATTTTCTATGGGAATTGCAGAAATGACTTCTAAGCCTCAAAATAATGACTTTTTTTCCTAAGGTGGTAGGAATGAAACTCAGTGCGGGCTGGATGGGGTCCCCCCTGGGCACCGCAGACCTAAGCTTGTTTAACTCCTACCTCTTAAAGGGACCGAGAAAAAATGACCTTTTCTGCACTCCAATGTAAGTCAATGGGGCGATTTTTTGGCTATGTGCTAGAAATGAAATTCAGTGCGGATTGGATGACAGGCACCCTAGGCACCCAGGATCGGCTTTAGTTTCACGTGTATCTCTTAAGCCGGCAGAGAAAACCCACCTGATATGCGCTCCACACAATTGAATAGAGACGCCGTTGATTTTCTATGGGAATTGCAGAAATGACTTCTAAGCCTCAAAATAATGACTTTTTTTCCTAAGGTGGTAGGAATGAAACTCAGTGCGGGCTGGATGGGGTCCCCCCTGGGCACCGCAGACCTAAGCTTGTTTAACTCCTACCTCTTAAAGGGACCGAGAAAAAATGACCTTTTCTGCACTCCAATGTAAGTCAATGGGGCGATTTTTTGGCTATGTGCTAGAAATGAAATTCAGTGCGGATTGGATGACAGGCACCCTAGGCACCCAGGATCGGCTTTAGTTTCACGTGTATCTCTTAAGCCGGCAGAGAAAACCCACCTGATATGCGCTCCACACAATTGAATAGAGACGCCGTTGATTTTCTATGGGAATTGCAGAAATGACTTCTAAGCCTCAAAATAATGACTTTTTTTCCTAAGGTGGTAGGAATGAAACTCAGTGCGGGCTGGATGGGGTCCCCCCTGGGCACCGCAGACCTAAGCTTGTTTAACTCCTACCTCTTAAAGGGACCGAGAAAAAATGACCTTTTCTGCACTCCAATGTAAGTCAATGGGGCGATTTTTTGGCTATGTGCTAGAAATGAAATTCAGTGCGGATTGGATGACAGGCACCCTAGGCACCCAGGATCGGCTTTAGTTTCACGTGTATCTCTTAAGCCGGCAGAGAAAACCCACCTGATATGCGCTCCACACAATTGAATAGAGACGCCGTTGATTTTCTATGGGAATTGCAGAAATGACTTCTAAGCCTCAAAATAATGACTTTTTTTCCTAAGGTGGTAGGAATGAAACTCAGTGCGGGCTGGATGGGGTCCCCCCTGGGCACCGCAGACCTAAGCTTGTTTAACTCCTACCTCTTAAAGGGACCGAGAAAAAATGACCTTTTCTGCACTCCAATGTAAGTCAATGGGGCGATTTTTTGGCTATGTGCTAGAAATGAAATTCAGTGCGGATTGGATGACAGGCACCCTAGGCACCCAGGATCGGCTTTAGTTTCACGTGTATCTCTTAAGCCGGCAGAGAAAACCCACCTGATATGCGCTCCACACAATTGAATAGAGACGCCGTTGATTTTCTATGGGAATTGCAGAAATGACTTCTAAGCCTCAAAATAATGACTTTTTTTCCTAAGGTGGTAGGAATGAAACTCAGTGCGGGCTGGATGGGGTCCCCCCTGGGCACCGCAGACCTAAGCTTGTTTAACTCCTACCTCTTAAAGGGACCGAGAAAAAATGACCTTTTCTGCACTCCAATGTAAGTCAATGGGGCGATTTTTTGGCTATGTGCTAGAAATGAAATTCAGTGCGGATTGGATGACAGGCACCCTAGGCACCCAGGATCGGCTTTAGTTTCACGTGTATCTCTTAAGCCGGCAGAGAAAACCCACCTGATATGCGCTCCACACAATTGAATAGAGACGCCGTTGATTTTCTATGGGAATTGCAGAAATGACTTCTAAGCCTCAAAATAATGACTTTTTTTCCTAAGGTGGTAGGAATGAAACTCAGTGCGGGCTGGATGGGGTCCCCCCTGGGCACCGCAGACCTAAGCTTGTTTAACTCCTACCTCTTAAAGGGACCGAGAAAAAATGACCTTTTCTGCACTCCAATGTAAGTCAATGGGGCGATTTTTTGGCTATGTGCTAGAAATGAAATTCAGTGCGGATTGGATGACAGGCACCCTAGGCACCCAGGATCGGCTTTAGTTTCACGTGTATCTCTTAAGCCGGCAGAGAAAACCCACCTGATATGCGCTCCACACAATTGAATAGAGACGCCGTTGATTTTCTATGGGAATTGCAGAAATGACTTCTAAGCCTCAAAATAATGACTTTTTTTCCTAAGGTGGTAGGAATGAAACTCAGTGCGGGCTGGATGGGGTCCCCCCTGGGCACCGCAGACCTAAGCTTGTTTAACTCCTACCTCTTAAAGGGACCGAGAAAAAATGACCTTTTCTGCACTCCAATGTAAGTCAATGGGGCGATTTTTTGGCTATGTGCTAGAAATGAAATTCAGTGCGGATTGGATGACAGGCACCCTAGGCACCCAGGATCGGCTTTAGTTTCACGTGTATCTCTTAAGCCGGCAGAGAAAACCCACCTGATATGCGCTCCACACAATTGAATAGAGACGCCGTTGATTTTCTATGGGAATTGCAGAAATGACTTCTAAGCCTCAAAATAATGACTTTTTTTCCTAAGGTGGTAGGAATGAAACTCAGTGCGGGCTGGATGGGGTCCCCCCTGGGCACCGCAGACCTAAGCTTGTTTAACTCCTACCTCTTAAAGGGACCGAGAAAAAATGACCTTTTCTGCACTCCAATGTAAGTCAATGGGGCGATTTTTTGGCTATGTGCTAGAAATGAAATTCAGTGCGGATTGGATGACAGGCACCCTAGGCACCCAGGATCGGCTTTAGTTTCACGTGTATCTCTTAAGCCGGCAGAGAAAACCCACCTGATATGCGCTCCACACAATTGAATAGAGACGCCGTTGATTTTCTATGGGAATTGCAGAAATGACTTCTAAGCCTCAAAATAATGACTTTTTTTCCTAAGGTGGTAGGAATGAAACTCAGTGCGGGCTGGATGGGGTCCCCCCTGGGCACCGCAGACCTAAGCTTGTTTAACTCCTACCTCTTAAAGGGACCGAGAAAAAATGACCTTTTCTGCACTCCAATGTAAGTCAATGGGGCGATTTTTTGGCTATGTGCTAGAAATGAAATTCAGTGCGGATTGGATGACAGGCACCCTAGGCACCCAGGATCGGCTTTAGTTTCACGTGTATCTCTTAAGCCGGCAGAGAAAACCCACCTGATATGCGCTCCACACAATTGAATAGAGACGCCGTTGATTTTCTATGGGAATTGCAGAAATGACTTCTAAGCCTCAAAATAATGACTTTTTTTCCTAAGGTGGTAGGAATGAAACTCAGTGCGGGCTGGATGGGGTCCCCCCTGGGCACCGCAGACCTAAGCTTGTTTAACTCCTACCTCTTAAAGGGACCGAGAAAAAATGACCTTTTCTGCACTCCAATGTAAGTCAATGGGGCGATTTTTTGGCTATGTGCTAGAAATGAAATTCAGTGCGGATTGGATGACAGGCACCCTAGGCACCCAGGATCGGCTTTAGTTTCACGTGTATCTCTTAAGCCGGCAGAGAAAACCCACCTGATATGCGCTCCACACAATTGAATAGAGACGCCGTTGATTTTCTATGGGAATTGCAGAAATGACTTCTAAGCCTCAAAATAATGACTTTTTTTCCTAAGGTGGTAGGAATGAAACTCAGTGCGGGCTGGATGGGGTCCCCCCTGGGCACCGCAGACCTAAGCTTGTTTAACTCCTACCTCTTAAAGGGACCGAGAAAAAATGACCTTTTCTGCACTCCAATGTAAGTCAATGGGGCGATTTTTTGGCTATGTGCTAGAAATGAAATTCAGTGCGGATTGGATGACAGGCACCCTAGGCACCCAGGATCGGCTTTAGTTTCACGTGTATCTCTTAAGCCGGCAGAGAAAACCCACCTGATATGCGCTCCACACAATTGAATAGAGACGCCGTTGATTTTCTATGGGAATTGCAGAAATGACTTCTAAGCCTCAAAATAATGACTTTTTTTCCTAAGGTGGTAGGAATGAAACTCAGTGCGGGCTGGATGGGGTCCCCCCTGGGCACCGCAGACCTAAGCTTGTTTAACTCCTACCTCTTAAAGGGACCGAGAAAAAATGACCTTTTCTGCACTCCAATGTAAGTCAATGGGGCGATTTTTTGGCTATGTGCTAGAAATGAAATTCAGTGCGGATTGGATGACAGGCACCCTAGGCACCCAGGATCGGCTTTAGTTTCACGTGTATCTCTTAAGCCGGCAGAGAAAACCCACCTGATATGCGCTCCACACAATTGAATAGAGACGCCGTTGATTTTCTATGGGAATTGCAGAAATGACTTCTAAGCCTCAAAATAATGACTTTTTTTCCTAAGGTGGTAGGAATGAAACTCAGTGCGGGCTGGATGGGGTCCCCCCTGGGCACCGCAGACCTAAGCTTGTTTAACTCCTACCTCTTAAAGGGACCGAGAAAAAATGACCTTTTCTGCACTCCAATGTAAGTCAATGGGGCGATTTTTTGGCTATGTGCTAGAAATGAAATTCAGTGCGGATTGGATGACAGGCACCCTAGGCACCCAGGATCGGCTTTAGTTTCACGTGTATCTCTTAAGCCGGCAGAGAAAACCCACCTGATATGCGCTCCACACAATTGAATAGAGACGCCGTTGATTTTCTATGGGAATTGCAGAAATGACTTCTAAGCCTCAAAATAATGACTTTTTTTCCTAAGGTGGTAGGAATGAAACTCAGTGCGGGCTGGATGGGGTCCCCCCTGGGCACCGCAGACCTAAGCTTGTTTAACTCCTACCTCTTAAAGGGACCGAGAAAAAATGACCTTTTCTGCACTCCAATGTAAGTCAATGGGGCGATTTTTTGGCTATGTGCTAGAAATGAAATTCAGTGCGGATTGGATGACAGGCACCCTAGGCACCCAGGATCGGCTTTAGTTTCACGTGTATCTCTTAAGCCGGCAGAGAAAACCCACCTGATATGCGCTCCACACAATTGAATAGAGACGCCGTTGATTTTCTATGGGAATTGCAGAAATGACTTCTAAGCCTCAAAATAATGACTTTTTTTCCTAAGGTGGTAGGAATGAAACTCAGTGCGGGCTGGATGGGGTCCCCCCTGGGCACCGCAGACCTAAGCTTGTTTAACTCCTACCTCTTAAAGGGACCGAGAAAAAATGACCTTTTCTGCACTCCAATGTAAGTCAATGGGGCGATTTTTTGGCTATGTGCTAGAAATGAAATTCAGTGCGGATTGGATGACAGGCACCCTAGGCACCCAGGATCGGCTTTAGTTTCACGTGTATCTCTTAAGCCGGCAGAGAAAACCCACCTGATATGCGCTCCACACAATTGAATAGAGACGCCGTTGATTTTCTATGGGAATTGCAGAAATGACTTCTAAGCCTCAAAATAATGACTTTTTTTCCTAAGGTGGTAGGAATGAAACTCAGTGCGGGCTGGATGGGGTCCCCCCTGGGCACCGCAGACCTAAGCTTGTTTAACTCCTACCTCTTAAAGGGACCGAGAAAAAATGACCTTTTCTGCACTCCAATGTAAGTCAATGGGGCGATTTTTTGGCTATGTGCTAGAAATGAAATTCAGTGCGGATTGGATGACAGGCACCCTAGGCACCCAGGATCGGCTTTAGTTTCACGTGTATCTCTTAAGCCGGCAGAGAAAACCCACCTGATATGCGCTCCACACAATTGAATAGAGACGCCGTTGATTTTCTATGGGAATTGCAGAAATGACTTCTAAGCCTCAAAATAATGACTTTTTTTCCTAAGGTGGTAGGAATGAAACTCAGTGCGGGCTGGATGGGGTCCCCCCTGGGCACCGCAGACCTAAGCTTGTTTAACTCCTACCTCTTAAAGGGACCGAGAAAAAATGACCTTTTCTGCACTCCAATGTAAGTCAATGGGGCGATTTTTTGGCTATGTGCTAGAAATGAAATTCAGTGCGGATTGGATGACAGGCACCCTAGGCACCCAGGATCGGCTTTAGTTTCACGTGTATCTCTTAAGCCGGCAGAGAAAACCCACCTGATATGCGCTCCACACAATTGAATAGAGACGCCGTTGATTTTCTATGGGAATTGCAGAAATGACTTCTAAGCCTCAAAATAATGACTTTTTTTCCTAAGGTGGTAGGAATGAAACTCAGTGCGGGCTGGATGGGGTCCCCCTGGGCACCGCAGACCTAAGCTTGTTTAACTCCTACCTCTTAAAGGGACCGAGAAAAAATGACCTTTTCTGCACTCCAATGTAAGTCAATGGGGCGATTTTTTGGCTATGTGCTAGAAATGAAATTCAGTGCGGATTGGATGACAGGCACCCTAGGCACCCAGGATCGGCTTTAGTTTCACGTGTATCTCTTAAGCCGGCAGAGAAAACCCACCTGATATGCGCTCCACACAATTGAATAGAGACGCCGTTGATTTTCTATGGGAATTGCAGAAATGACTTCTAAGCCTCAAAATAATGACTTTTTTTCCTAAGGTGGTAGGAATGAAACTCAGTGCGGGCTGGATGGGGTCCCCCCTGGGCACCGCAGACCTAAGCTTGTTTAACTCCTACCTCTTAAAGGGACCGAGAAAAAATGACCTTTTCTGCACTCCAATGTAAGTCAATGGGGCGATTTTTTGGCTATGTGCTAGAAATGAAATTCAGTGCGGATTGGATGACAGGCACCCTAGGCACCCAGGATCGGCTTTAGTTTCACGTGTATCTCTTAAGCCGGCAGAGAAAACCCACCTGATATGCGCTCCACACAATTGAATAGAGACGCCGTTGATTTTCTATGGGAATTGCAGAAATGACTTCTAAGCCTCAAAATAATGACTTTTTTTCCTAAGGTGGTAGGAATGAAACTCAGTGCGGGCTGGATGGGGTCCCCCCTGGGCACCGCAGACCTAAGCTTGTTTAACTCCTACCTCTTAAAGGGACCGAGAAAAAATGACCTTTTCTGCACTCCAATGTAAGTCAATGGGGCGATTTTTTGGCTATGTGCTAGAAATGAAATTCAGTGCGGATTGGATGACAGGCACCCTAGGCACCCAGGATCGGCTTTAGTTTCACGTGTATCTCTTAAGCCGGCAGAGAAAACCCACCTGATATGCGCTCCACACAATTGAATAGAGACGCCGTTGATTTTCTATGGGAATTGCAGAAATGACTTCTAAGCCTCAAAATAATGACTTTTTTTCCTAAGGTGGTAGGAATGAAACTCAGTGCGGGCTGGATGGGGTCCCCCCTGGGCACCGCAGACCTAAGCTTGTTTAACTCCTACCTCTTAAAGGGACCGAGAAAAAATGACCTTTTCTGCACTCCAATGTAAGTCAATGGGGCGATTTTTTGGCTATGTGCTAGAAATGAAATTCAGTGCGGATTGGATGACAGGCACCCTAGGCACCCAGGATCGGCTTTAGTTTCACGTGTATCTCTTAAGCCGGCAGAGAAAACCCACCTGATATGCGCTCCACACAATTGAATAGAGACGCCGTTGATTTTCTATGGGAATTGCAGAAATGACTTCTAAGCCTCAAAATAATGACTTTTTTTCCTAAGGTGGTAGGAATGAAACTCAGTGCGGGCTGGATGGGGTCCCCCCTGGGCACCGCAGACCTAAGCTTGTTTAACTCCTACCTCTTAAAGGGACCGAGAAAAAATGACCTTTTCTGCACTCCAATGTAAGTCAATGGGGCGATTTTTTGGCTATGTGCTAGAAATGAAATTCAGTGCGGATTGGATGACAGGCACCCTAGGCACCCAGGATCGGCTTTAGTTTCACGTGTATCTCTTAAGCCGGCAGAGAAAACCCACCTGATATGCGCTCCACACAATTGAATAGAGACGCCGTTGATTTTCTATGGGAATTGCAGAAATGACTTCTAAGCCTCAAAATAATGACTTTTTTTCCTAAGGTGGTAGGAATGAAACTCAGTGCGGGCTGGATGGGGTCCCCCCTGGGCACCGCAGACCTAAGCTTGTTTAACTCCTACCTCTTAAAGGGACCGAGAAAAAATGACCTTTTCTGCACTCCAATGTAAGTCAATGGGGCGATTTTTTGGCTATGTGCTAGAAATGAAATTCAGTGCGGATTGGATGACAGGCACCCTAGGCACCCAGGATCGGCTTTAGTTTCACGTGTATCTCTTAAGCCGGCAGAGAAAACCCACCTGATATGCGCTCCACACAATTGAATAGAGACGCCGTTGATTTTCTATGGGAATTGCAGAAATGACTTCTAAGCCTCAAAATAATGACTTTTTTTCCTAAGGTGGTAGGAATGAAACTCAGTGCGGGCTGGATGGGGTCCCCCCTGGGCACCGCAGACCTAAGCTTGTTTAACTCCTACCTCTTAAAGGGACCGAGAAAAAATGACCTTTTCTGCACTCCAATGTAAGTCAATGGGGCGATTTTTTGGCTATGTGCTAGAAATGAAATTCAGTGCGGATTGGATGACAGGCACCCTAGGCACCCAGGATCGGCTTTAGTTTCACGTGTATCTCTTAAGCCGGCAGAGAAAACCCACCTGATATGCGCTCCACACAATTGAATAGAGACGCCGTTGATTTTCTATGGGAATTGCAGAAATGACTTCTAAGCCTCAAAATAATGACTTTTTTTCCTAAGGTGGTAGGAATGAAACTCAGTGCGGGCTGGATGGGGTCCCCCCTGGGCACCGCAGACCTAAGCTTGTTTAACTCCTACCTCTTAAAGGGACCGAGAAAAAATGACCTTTTCTGCACTCCAATGTAAGTCAATGGGGCGATTTTTTGGCTATGTGCTAGAAATGAAATTCAGTGCGGATTGGATGACAGGCACCCTAGGCACCCAGGATCGGCTTTAGTTTCACGTGTATCTCTTAAGCCGGCAGAGAAAACCCACCTGATATGCGCTCCACACAATTGAATAGAGACGCCGTTGATTTTCTATGGGAATTGCAGAAATGACTTCTAAGCCTCAAAATAATGACTTTTTTTCCTAAGGTGGTAGGAATGAAACTCAGTGCGGGCTGGATGGGGTCCCCCTGGGCACCGCAGACCTAAGCTTGTTTAACTCCTACCTCTTAAAGGGACCGAGAAAAAATGACCTTTTCTGCACTCCAATGTAAGTCAATGGGGCGATTTTTTGGCTATGTGCTAGAAATGAAATTCAGTGCGGATTGGATGACAGGCACCCTAGGCACCCAGGATCGGCTTTAGTTTCACGTGTATCTCTTAAGCCGGCAGAGAAAACCCACCTGATATGCGCTCCACACAATTGAATAGAGACGCCGTTGATTTTCTATGGGAATTGCAGAAATGACTTCTAAGCCTCAAAATAATGACTTTTTTTCCTAAGGTGGTAGGAATGAAACTCAGTGCGGGCTGGATGGGGTCCCCCCTGGGCACCGCAGACCTAAGCTTGTTTAACTCCTACCTCTTAAAGGGACCGAGAAAAAATGACCTTTTCTGCACTCCAATGTAAGTCAATGGGGCGATTTTTTGGCTATGTGCTAGAAATGAAATTCAGTGCGGATTGGATGACAGGCACCCTAGGCACCCAGGATCGGCTTTAGTTTCACGTGTATCTCTTAAGCCGGCAGAGAAAACCCACCTGATATGCGCTCCACACAATTGAATAGAGACGCCGTTGATTTTCTATGGGAATTGCAGAAATGACTTCTAAGCCTCAAAATAATGACTTTTTTTCCTAAGGTGGTAGGAATGAAACTCAGTGCGGGCTGGATGGGGTCCCCCCTGGGCACCGCAGACCTAAGCTTGTTTAACTCCTACCTCTTAAAGGGACCGAGAAAAAATGACCTTTTCTGCACTCCAATGTAAGTCAATGGGGCGATTTTTTGGCTATGTGCTAGAAATGAAATTCAGTGCGGATTGGATGACAGGCACCCTAGGCACCCAGGATCGGCTTTAGTTTCACGTGTATCTCTTAAGCCGGCAGAGAAAACCCACCTGATATGCGCTCCACACAATTGAATAGAGACGCCGTTGATTTTCTATGGGAATTGCAGAAATGACTTCTAAGCCTCAAAATAATGACTTTTTTTCCTAAGGTGGTAGGAATGAAACTCAGTGCGGGCTGGATGGGGTCCCCCCTGGGCACCGCAGACCTAAGCTTGTTTAACTCCTACCTCTTAAAGGGACCGAGAAAAAATGACCTTTTCTGCACTCCAATGTAAGTCAATGGGGCGATTTTTTGGCTATGTGCTAGAAATGAAATTCAGTGCGGATTGGATGACAGGCACCCTAGGCACCCAGGATCGGCTTTAGTTTCACGTGTATCTCTTAAGCCGGCAGAGAAAACCCACCTGATATGCGCTCCACACAATTGAATAGAGACGCCGTTGATTTTCTATGGGAATTGCAGAAATGACTTCTAAGCCTCAAAATAATGACTTTTTTTCCTAAGGTGGTAGGAATGAAACTCAGTGCGGGCTGGATGGGGTCCCCCCTGGGCACCGCAGACCTAAGCTTGTTTAACTCCTACCTCTTAAAGGGACCGAGAAAAAATGACCTTTTCTGCACTCCAATGTAAGTCAATGGGGCGATTTTTTGGCTATGTGCTAGAAATGAAATTCAGTGCGGATTGGATGACAGGCACCCTAGGCACCCAGGATCGGCTTTAGTTTCACGTGTATCTCTTAAGCCGGCAGAGAAAACCCACCTGATATGCGCTCCACACAATTGAATAGAGACGCCGTTGATTTTCTATGGGAATTGCAGAAATGACTTCTAAGCCTCAAAATAATGACTTTTTTTCCTAAGGTGGTAGGAATGAAACTCAGTGCGGGCTGGATGGGGTCCCCCCTGGGCACCGCAGACCTAAGCTTGTTTAACTCCTACCTCTTAAAGGGACCGAGAAAAAATGACCTTTTCTGCACTCCAATGTAAGTCAATGGGGCGATTTTTTGGCTATGTGCTAGAAATGAAATTCAGTGCGGATTGGATGACAGGCACCCTAGGCACCCAGGATCGGCTTTAGTTTCACGTGTATCTCTTAAGCCGGCAGAGAAAACCCACCTGATATGCGCTCCACACAATTGAATAGAGACGCCGTTGATTTTCTATGGGAATTGCAGAAATGACTTCTAAGCCTCAAAATAATGACTTTTTTTCCTAAGGTGGTAGGAATGAAACTCAGTGCGGGCTGGATGGGGTCCCCCCTGGGCACCGCAGACCTAAGCTTGTTTAACTCCTACCTCTTAAAGGGACCGAGAAAAAATGACCTTTTCTGCACTCCAATGTAAGTCAATGGGGCGATTTTTTGGCTATGTGCTAGAAATGAAATTCAGTGCGGATTGGATGACAGGCACCCTAGGCACCCAGGATCGGCTTTAGTTTCACGTGTATCTCTTAAGCCGGCAGAGAAAACCCACCTGATATGCGCTCCACACAATTGAATAGAGACGCCGTTGATTTTCTATGGGAATTGCAGAAATGACTTCTAAGCCTCAAAATAATGACTTTTTTTCCTAAGGTGGTAGGAATGAAACTCAGTGCGGGCTGGATGGGGTCCCCCTGGGCACCGCAGACCTAAGCTTGTTTAACTCCTACCTCTTAAAGGGACCGAGAAAAAATGACCTTTTCTGCACTCCAATGTAAGTCAATGGGGCGATTTTTTGGCTATGTGCTAGAAATGAAATTCAGTGCGGATTGGATGACAGGCACCCTAGGCACCCAGGATCGGCTTTAGTTTCACGTGTATCTCTTAAGCCGGCAGAGAAAACCCACCTGATATGCGCTCCACACAATTGAATAGAGACGCCGTTGATTTTCTATGGGAATTGCAGAAATGACTTCTAAGCCTCAAAATAATGACTTTTTTTCCTAAGGTGGTAGGAATGAAACTCAGTGCGGGCTGGATGGGGTCCCCCCTGGGCACCGCAGACCTAAGCTTGTTTAACTCCTACCTCTTAAAGGGACCGAGAAAAAATGACCTTTTCTGCACTCCAATGTAAGTCAATGGGGCGATTTTTTGGCTATGTGCTAGAAATGAAATTCAGTGCGGATTGGATGACAGGCACCCTAGGCACCCAGGATCGGCTTTAGTTTCACGTGTATCTCTTAAGCCGGCAGAGAAAACCCACCTGATATGCGCTCCACACAATTGAATAGAGACGCCGTTGATTTTCTATGGGAATTGCAGAAATGACTTCTAAGCCTCAAAATAATGACTTTTTTTCCTAAGGTGGTAGGAATGAAACTCAGTGCGGGCTGGATGGGGTCCCCCCTGGGCACCGCAGACCTAAGCTTGTTTAACTCCTACCTCTTAAAGGGACCGAGAAAAAATGACCTTTTCTGCACTCCAATGTAAGTCAATGGGGCGATTTTTTGGCTATGTGCTAGAAATGAAATTCAGTGCGGATTGGATGACAGGCACCCTAGGCACCCAGGATCGGCTTTAGTTTCACGTGTATCTCTTAAGCCGGCAGAGAAAACCCACCTGATATGCGCTCCACACAATTGAATAGAGACGCCGTTGATTTTCTATGGGAATTGCAGAAATGACTTCTAAGCCTCAAAATAATGACTTTTTTTCCTAAGGTGGTAGGAATGAAACTCAGTGCGGGCTGGATGGGGTCCCCCCTGGGCACCGCAGACCTAAGCTTGTTTAACTCCTACCTCTTAAAGGGACCGAGAAAAAATGACCTTTTCTGCACTCCAATGTAAGTCAATGGGGCGATTTTTTGGCTATGTGCTAGAAATGAAATTCAGTGCGGATTGGATGACAGGCACCCTAGGCACCCAGGATCGGCTTTAGTTTCACGTGTATCTCTTAAGCCGGCAGAGAAAACCCACCTGATATGCGCTCCACACAATTGAATAGAGACGCCGTTGATTTTCTATGGGAATTGCAGAAATGACTTCTAAGCCTCAAAATAATGACTTTTTTTCCTAAGGTGGTAGGAATGAAACTCAGTGCGGGCTGGATGGGGTCCCCCCTGGGCACCGCAGACCTAAGCTTGTTTAACTCCTACCTCTTAAAGGGACCGAGAAAAAATGACCTTTTCTGCACTCCAATGTAAGTCAATGGGGCGATTTTTTGGCTATGTGCTAGAAATGAAATTCAGTGCGGATTGGATGACAGGCACCCTAGGCACCCAGGATCGGCTTTAGTTTCACGTGTATCTCTTAAGCCGGCAGAGAAAACCCACCTGATATGCGCTCCACACAATTGAATAGAGACGCCGTTGATTTTCTATGGGAATTGCAGAAATGACTTCTAAGCCTCAAAATAATGACTTTTTTTCCTAAGGTGGTAGGAATGAAACTCAGTGCGGGCTGGATGGGGTCCCCCCTGGGCACCGCAGACCTAAGCTTGTTTAACTCCTACCTCTTAAAGGGACCGAGAAAAAATGACCTTTTCTGCACTCCAATGTAAGTCAATGGGGCGATTTTTTGGCTATGTGCTAGAAATGAAATTCAGTGCGGATTGGATGACAGGCACCCTAGGCACCCAGGATCGGCTTTAGTTTCACGTGTATCTCTTAAGCCGGCAGAGAAAACCCACCTGATATGCGCTCCACACAATTGAATAGAGACGCCGTTGATTTTCTATGGGAATTGCAGAAATGACTTCTAAGCCTCAAAATAATGACTTTTTTTCCTAAGGTGGTAGGAATGAAACTCAGTGCGGGCTGGATGGGGTCCCCCCTGGGCACCGCAGACCTAAGCTTGTTTAACTCCTACCTCTTAAAGGGACCGAGAAAAAATGACCTTTTCTGCACTCCAATGTAAGTCAATGGGGCGATTTTTTGGCTATGTGCTAGAAATGAAATTCAGTGCGGATTGGATGACAGGCACCCTAGGCACCCAGGATCGGCTTTAGTTTCACGTGTATCTCTTAAGCCGGCAGAGAAAACCCACCTGATATGCGCTCCACACAATTGAATAGAGACGCCGTTGATTTTCTATGGGAATTGCAGAAATGACTTCTAAGCCTCAAAATAATGACTTTTTTTCCTAAGGTGGTAGGAATGAAACTCAGTGCGGGCTGGATGGGGTCCCCCTGGGCACCGCAGACCTAAGCTTGTTTAACTCCTACCTCTTAAAGGGACCGAGAAAAAATGACCTTTTCTGCACTCCAATGTAAGTCAATGGGGCGATTTTTTGGCTATGTGCTAGAAATGAAATTCAGTGCGGATTGGATGACAGGCACCCTAGGCACCCAGGATCGGCTTTAGTTTCACGTGTATCTCTTAAGCCGGCAGAGAAAACCCACCTGATATGCGCTCCACACAATTGAATAGAGACGCCGTTGATTTTCTATGGGAATTGCAGAAATGACTTCTAAGCCTCAAAATAATGACTTTTTTTCCTAAGGTGGTAGGAATGAAACTCAGTGCGGGCTGGATGGGGTCCCCCCTGGGCACCGCAGACCTAAGCTTGTTTAACTCCTACCTCTTAAAGGGACCGAGAAAAAATGACCTTTTCTGCACTCCAATGTAAGTCAATGGGGCGATTTTTTGGCAATGCTAGAAATGAAATTCAGTGCGGATTGGATGACAGGCACCCTAGGCACCCAGGATCGGCTTTAGTTTCACGTGTATCTCTTAAGCCGGCAGAGAAAACCCATATGCGCTCCACACAATTGAATAGAGACGCCGTTGATTTTCTATGGGAATTGCAGAAATGACTTCTAAGCCTCAAAATAATGACTTTTTTTCCTAAGGTGGTAGGAATGAAACTCAGTGCGGGCTGGATGTCCCCCCTGGGCACCGCAGACCTAAGCTTGTTTAACTCCTACCTCTTAAAGGGACCGAGAAAATAATGTTCTGCACTAATGTAAGTCAATGGGGCGATTTTTACTTTAGTGCTAGAAATGAAATGAGTGCGGATTGCAGGAGGTGGTAGCCATGATGTGTTTAGTACACGTTTCTCTCTCTGCAGAGACCCGGGTTCAACGCATAAGCTATTGTACTAGTTTTCGCTTCTTCTGATACCAGTCCTCTAATCTGCGATATTATCCACTTCATTGCCTTCAGTTGTGGAGGGGACATGAGAGTTTTTTCCAATTTCTCGCTATCACCGCTTTTGCAGCTGTGAGAAGCAAACCAATCAAAGAAGATCTGCAGAGGTGTAGTGGAATCGGGACCATTAGAAGCAAGGCTTGTTGGGGGATGTTTTCGATATGAATGTCAGAAATCTGATTGATTATTTTTATTACCTTACTCCAAAATGGTTGTAGCAGCGGACAGTTCCACCAAATATGTAGCATTGTACCCCTATCTTTTCCACACCTCCAGCATGTATCATTTCGAGTCAGGATATAAGGTTTTCAGTTGGTGGAACCATGTACCACCTGGCTAAAACCTTATAATTTTTCTCCTGTATATTACAGGAAATCGAGATTTTGTGCGTTAAGTGGAACGCCTTTCTGATATCTTCCTCAGAGAAGGAGACATTCAAATCTCTTTCCCAACTCTTAATGAATTCTGGGAATGCGTCATCTGCATTCAATAGCAGCAAGTTGTATATGCTGATATTGCTCTTGGATGTGGGTGAGCTAGAGGTACAAAGCTTTTCAAACGGCAGAAGCTTTCTATTAAGGTTTAAGATATTCTTCTGTCTTTCTACAAAATCATTCAATTGTTGGTATTGTTTTTAATGTGACGGCTTCGTTTTCTGCAGTTTCTATTCTCCTTATATGGCAAATCTTCAAGTGGTTTGGTCCTTCCGTATTCATTATTGAGTGAAAAGTAACTCCCTCATTAGTGGGAATACCTAAAAACCTGTCTGTGTGTAATGCTGCTATGAATCTCTGATTGTTTCCTAACGGGATCAGGGGACCATCTGGACGGAACAAGTTCTGAAAAACCTGAGGATGTGATTTGACTAGGGCAACAATTGAGGCACTGATAGGTGATTGTGGCAGGGAGATATATCTTTCAGAATGTTTCTGGGGTCCATAGTATCGCCAGCAGTATCAAAGTTCGTTATAGAAGATTCTATGTTTATCCAGAGTTTCTTGTCTCTTTGTTGAAGCATTCTAGGATTCTATTTAGAATAGCCGCCTTGGTAATAGTATTTGCAGCTTGGGAGGGCGAGACCACCATCTGTTTTGGGTTTAATGAGAGTTTGGTGTTTAAAACGGGCGGGTTTTGTTAGACCATATAAACTTAATCAGAATAGAATTCATCCTGGTTAGGAAAGTGTGAGAGAGGACAGCTGGTACAGCTTGAAATAGGTAAAGGAGTCTCGGTAGAACGTTCATTTTAATGATGTTAATCTTTCCCAACCAGGAGAACTCCCTCATTCCCCATTTCTGAAGATCTTCTCTAATGGTTTTCAATAAGGGCCGGAAATTCTTTTCTATAATATTTTTCTGCGTTATAGCAATGTGTGTGCCTAAGTAGTTTATTGAGGTGGTACTCCATTTGAAAGGGAAGTTTGATTGTAAAGTTCCCCTATCCTTGTCAGAGATATTTATACAAAGAGCTTCGCATTTATTCACGTTCAATTTATAGTTGCTAAAATAGGAATACTCTCTGATTGTAGCTAATAGGGAAGGAAGGGAGATATGAGGCTTGGATAAAAAGAGTAAAAGATCATCCGCATATGCGGAACAGAGGTGATGTTTTCCGCCCACTTGTATGCCTGTAATGTCTGGATTGTTTCTTATAGCTGTAAGCAAGTGCTCCATACATAAGACATACAGCAGGGGCGACAATGGGCAACCCTGTCTCGTTCCATTCCCTATGGTTACTCTCTCAGAAATAGTCCCGTTGATTTTAATTTTAGCATATGGTGCTTTGTATAACGCTTTGATTTTTGATATAATGTTTGGTCCCAATCCAATCTGAGCTAATGTGGCTTCCATGAACCTCCAATCAACCCGGGTCAAATGCCTTTTCGGCATCAAGGGCCAAAAATAATCATTTGTTTCTTGGCATTGTGGGCAAAGTTGGCAAGGGCGAAAGCCCTTAAGGTATTATCATTAGCCTTCCTGTTTGGTATGAAGCCCACTTGGTCCGGGTTGATTAGAGGCTCAAGAAGCGGGGAGAGTCTATTTGCTATAGCTTTAGAGTATATTTTGGTTGTCAATGTTTAATAGAGAAATGGGCCTATAATTGCTGCATAGATTGTGGTCTCTTCCCTCCTTCGGAATCACCGTAATAAATGCTTCCAAAAAGGATGGGGGGAAAGTGTGTAGTTCTGAGATTGAATTAAAGGAGTCTACTAAATGTGGGGGTAATATCTTCTGCAAACTGCTTGAAAAATTTGGTAGTAAAACCATCAGGGCCTGGGCTTCTTACCTGTGGGGAGATTTTTTGATAATATTTTTTTATTTCTTCAGCTGTAAATTTATCCTCTAATTGGGTTCTTGTTTCGATGTTAATGGTAGGGAGTTTAGTTTTATTCATATATTGTTCTAATGAAATGGGAGAGGAGGGAGGAGGGTTATTTTTATCGGGGGGAGGCAATTGATAGAGATTGTTGTAATAGTTCCTGAAAGTCTCCGCAATGGTTTGTGTGTATTGTATGAGAGAGTTCCCTGTGGTGTTCTGATGGAGGGAATTATCATGGATGTATTTTTATTTTTTAGGGCATTAGCGAGAAGTCTGCTGGGTCTATTGCCCATATGTAAAAGTTCTTTCCACAGATTTGTAGTACTTTTTTATATTTATTATGTAAAATATCTTTAACTTTACATCTTGTGGCATTAAGCTCCAGCAGAGTTTCTTCTAGTAGAGATTTTTTATGTCTCGTCTCTAATTCGTAAATTTTTGTGAACAGATTAGATAACTGTTTCTCGTTGTCTCTCTTGATTCTGGTTCCGTGGGAAATTAATGTACCCCTAACGGTAGCCTTTAGTGCTTCCCATTTGATGGTTGCTGCTGTGGGATCGTTTTCATGTGTGATTTTGAAAGTATCCAGTGTTTCCTTAATTGCAGCAGAGCAAGATATGTCTTCTAATAGCGACTCGTTTAATTTCCATAAGAACGATTGTTTACATTTCGGTAGAAATGTGAAGGAAGAGTATACTGGGGCGTGATCGGTAAGAATGATATTCCCTATATATGAATCTCTGAGAAGACTCAGTGCATTTCTATTAATAGCACACTTGCCTCTGGGGTCTGTCGGTGCGCTGCGGGTTCCCTCTTCACATCGGGTGCCTCCGCTGCTTGTATCAGAGCCACTGCCTGACTCTGATCAGCTTCTCCCCTCCGTTCTGTAAAATCCATGATGGCCGCCGGCTCTCCTCGCCTCGTGGTACGGCTGCTCCGGTCCTCTGATTCATCCCTCAGCCGCACTGTGCCTCCGGGCGCCGGCTTCGATCTGCTCCCCACAGTCTCCTTGCCTTGTGTCTTCATGTCGGACTTCTTCATTGCCGACATACTGAAGCTGGATCCTTTTAACGCTGAGGCCACCACCGGAGCTCTTACTGCACGCTGTTAACCATCAGCGTGCCAAGCCCCGCCTCCCGCCATTGATTTTCTATGGGAATTGCAGAAATGACTTCTAAGCCTCAAAATAATGACTTTTTTTCCTAAGGTGGTAGGAATGAAACTCAGTGTGGGCTGGATGGGGTCCCCCCTGGGCACCGCAGACCTAAGCTTGTTTAACTCCTACCTCTTAAAGGGACCGAGAAAAAAATGACCTTTTCTGCACTCCAATGTAAGTCAATGGGGCGATTTTTTGGCTATGTGCTAGAAATGAAATTCAGTGCGGATTGGATGACAGGCACCCTAGGCACCCAGGATCGGTTTTAGTTTCACGTGTATCTCTTAAGCCGGCAGAGAAAACCCACCTGATATGCGCTCCACACAATTGAATTAGAGACGCCGTTGATTTTCTATGGGAATTGCAGAAATGACTTCTAAGCCTCAAAATAATGACTTTTTTTCCTAAGGTGGTAGGAATGAAACTCAGTGCGGGCTGGATGGGGTCCCCCTTGGGCACCGCAGACCTAAGCTTGTTTAACTCCTACCTCTTAAAGGGACCGAGAAAAAATGACATTTTCTGCACTCCAATGTAAGTCAATGGGGCGATTTTTTGGCTATGTGCTAGAAATGAAATTCAGTGCGGATTGGATGACAGGCACCCTAGGCACCCAGGATCGGCTTTAGTTTCACGTGTATCTCTTAAGCCGGCAGAGAAAACCCACCTGATATGCGCTCCACACAATTGAATAGAGACGCCATTGATTTTCTCTCAAATTTAAAGTTTATTGAAGAAAAGATGATGTTTTGAGATAACTTAACATACCAATACTAGATGTCATAATGCCACTTGAAAATAGTTTGAATATTTGTAAGTATAATGAGTATATATGTAGTTTTTGTCGTGTCTTGGAGAGAGTGGAAGTGGCTATGACATCATTTTGAAACCTTCTCTTTTTATAAAAATATAGTTATTATATAACAGCAATAATAAATCAAAAGAACATAACTGAGGGAATGGGAAAAGCCGGGAGGAGGAAGGATGAAGGGATGGGATAGGGGAAGGTGGTAGGGAAGAGTACGGCTGACAACTTAATCCATATAAGCGTTGTTACTAGGCAGTCTGGTGAGGGGGTGTTGAGACCGTGGTCACTTTATTTATAAAATCTTTATTGTATATCTTCTTGTTGCTTACCTGTATTTTCTATATGTTGGTGACACGGGTGCTCCTCCGTAGCCTTGCGAACAGTGAGAATTTTTGTGTATGAATGTTTAGAGGCGTAGATGAAGAAGAAAATTGTTTAGGGAAGATATTGGGGTCAGTTTCCAACTAGTCAGTTGAGGAGTTATTAATGATGTCTTTCATGAGTTGATTGTTCTCTTTTAGCGTGGCCCATATAGCCCATCTTTTCATGTGTTTTTGTCTGGTTTTAGGGTCGTCCGCAATTAATTCCTCAAGTCTAGCGTATGAGTCAATTTCCTCCATCCACTCTTGTAATGTCGGGGGAGATGGTGACCTCCATTTTTTTGCTATCATTGCTTTTGCTGCAGTCAGTAGAAAGCCTATTATGGAATTTTTATAATGGTGTTTAGGAAAAGGCAGCATTATAAGTAGGGCTTGTTGGGGGCTATTGTGTATTTTTTGTTCTATTATTTGGTTGCAGATACCAATTACGCGTGTCCAGAAAGGGAGGATTCGTGGACAATTCCACCAGATATGTAACATTGTGCCTCCTGATTCTCCACATCTCCAGCAAGCACCGTCTCTATCAGGGTACATAAGTTTCAGTCTAGCTGGGACCATGTACCATCTAGATAGAACCTTGTAATTTTTTTCCTGTAAGCTGCATGATATCGACGTTTTGTGTGTCAGATAAAATGCAGTTTCTATCTCTTCTTTAGTGAAGGACGTGTTTATCTCCTGTTCCCAGCTTTTTATGAAATCCGGGGGAGATTCATCTACGTCAGATGTTAGTAAGTTATAAATTGTCGATACTGGCTTCGAAATGGGAGAATCAGAGGCGCAGAGTCTTTCGAAAGGCATCAGTTTTCTGTTCAGGTTTAGATTTGTGAGTTGTCTATCATAGAAAGATTGCAAAAGAGAGTATTGAGTTTGTATCAACTTAGCGTCTCCTGCCTCTCTGTTTTCCTTGTATGGGAGGTCAGCCAATGGTTTTAAGCCATCCTTGTTTAGTAGGTCTTTGAAGATGGTACCTGTGTTTGTAGGGATACCTAGAAATGAGTCGCTATGTAGCGCCGGTAGGAACCTAGGGTTCTTTCCCACTGGCATCATAGGTCCGTCAGGGCTGAATAAGCCCATGTGTGTTTGGGAGTGGGAGTTTGCTAGTGCAAGTATAGTCGCGCTGATTGGGGATTGTGGAAGAGAAGGGATATTTTTCAGTAAGTTTTTAGGTGTCCAAAGGATGGCTGCTGTGTTAAAACCAGTTGTCATATTTTCTAGTTTTACCCATAACTTTTTGTCTTTATAGTGAAAGCAGTCTAGGACCCTGTTTAGTATTGCAGCTTGGTGGTAAAATTTACAACTAGGGAGAGCAAGGCCTCCTTCTGGTTTGGATCGCATTAGAGTTTTTGTGCTGAGTCTTGCTGGTTTGTTTAGCCAAATAAATTTAGTCAGTGGGGCATTCATCCTGGCCAGGAAGGTGTGCGTAAGCACTGCTGGGACAGCCTGAAATAGATATAACAGTCTTGGTATGACGTTCATCTTCAGTATGTTAATCCTTCCTAACCAGGAGAATCCCTTTCCTTCCCACTCCTTAAGGTCTTTTTTAATCCTTTTTAGTATAGGGTTGTAATTCTCTTCAATAATGTTTTTCTGGGAGATGGCTATTTTAGTGCCTAAATAACTAAGGGCTTTTTTGCACCAGTGGAATGGAAAGTTTTCTTTTAGATTTTTTTGGTCTCTGTCTGAGATATTTATACATAGAGCTTCACATTTGCTTATGTTCAGTTTGTAATTGCTGTAATATGTATATTCTTTTATTGTGGCTATCAAGGTTGGAAGGGAGATATGCGGGTTTGATAGAAAGAGTAAAAGGTCATCGGCATAGGCCGAGCAGAGATGTTCTGTGTCTTTTAATTTGATGCCCTTGATGTCAGGATTTTGTCTAATAGCGATTAGTAAGTGTTCCATACATAATATGTATAGAAGAGGGGAGAGTGGGCATCCCTGTCTCGTTCCATTCTTGATAGCCACTTTTTCGGACAGGGTACCATTTATCTTTATTTTGGCTGTTGGGGAGTTGTAAAGGGACATGATTTTTGATAAAATATTGGGGCCTAATCCTATTTGTTTCAGTGTGGCCTCCATGAATCTCCAATCAACCCGGTCGAAGGCCTTCTCTGCGTCCAAGGCTAGAAATAGGGCGTGCTTTTTTGAGATGTGAGTATAATTAGCCAAGGAGAACGCTCTCAGGGTGTTGTCCTTAGCTTCCCTGTTTGGTATAAATCCGACCTGGTCCGGGTTGATCAGAGATTCAAGGAGTGGAGCTAATCTATTTGCAATTATCTTGGCGAAAATTTTAGTGTCTATGTTTAAGAGGGATATGGGTCTATAATTACTGCAGATGTTTTGGTCTTTCCCTTCCTTTGGAATCACCGTTATGAAGGCGTCTAGAAAAGACGAGGGGAATTTTTGAATATCTGAAATGGTATTAAATGAATTTAAGAGGTGTGGGGAGAGGATGTCAGCAAATTGTCTATAGAATTTACCTGTGAAACCATCTGGGCCTGGGCTCTTACCTATGGGGAGGTTTTTTATTACTTCTTTTATTTCTTCCAGTGTGATGTTTTCCTCTAGCTTTGATTTAATCTCAGGGGTAATGGTGGGTAGACTGGTTCTGTTTATGTATTGGGAGAGGGAGTCGTTGGCCGGGGGTGGTGGGTTTACTTGCTCGGATGGCGGTAATTGGTATAAAGTATTATAGTATGTCCTAAAGGTCTCAGCTATCACTTCTGTGCTATGGGAAATGTTCCCTTGATGGGTCTTAATAGATGGTATGGTATTTGATGTTCTCTTATTTTTAAGAGCTGTGGCTAGAAATCTACTTGGTTTGTTATACCAGGAGTAGAAGTTTTTGTTGCAAATTTGTACTACTTTTTTATATTTTTCATGTAAAATATCTTTTACTCTGCTTCTGGCCATGTTAAGTTCTATTAAGGTACTTTCTAGTGTGGATATTTTATGTGTTGTTTCTAAATCCTGAATTTTGGCGAGGAGGTTATTGAGTGATTTGATGTTTTCTCTTTTTATTCTGGCCCCTTGTGAAATGAGTGTGCCTCTGATGATGGCTTTCAGTGCTTCCCATTTGATCGGTGCTGCTGTTGGATCATTTTCGTGGGTTTGTTTGAAAATGTCAAATGTTTCATTTAAGGCCGAGTTGCATACTAAATCATCTAATAGGGACTCATTTAGTTTCCATGTGAATGACGTTTTCAATTTAGGGAGGAATGTAAAGGATGAGAATACTGGAGCATGATCAGTGAATACTATGTTTCCTATATAGGAGTCTTTGAGATAACTCAGGGCTGTGTGTGAGGCGATAACAAAATCAATTCTGCTGTAGGAGTTGTTAGGAGCAGAATAATAGGTATAGTCTTTGGTTGTGGGATTGCTTAATCTCCATGTATCAAAGAGCTTAAGATCCCTTAGGGTTTTGTGAAGCACTCTGATTTTTTTGTAGGGTATGTAAGATTTCCCAGAGGAAGTGTCGATTAACGGGTTTAGGGGCGTGTTAAGGTCCCCACCTAATATGATGGCCCCTTTTGCAAATGCGTGAAGGTCTTTCAGGGTGTCTGTGATGAAGGCTATTTGGTCGCAGTTAGGGGCATAGATGTTAGCTATTGTGAAGTTTTCTTCTGCCATCGAGCAATTTAGAAATATGAATCTGCCTTTCGGGTCAATTTTTTTGTCAATTATGTTGATTGGGAGTGTTTTATGGATTCCTATCGATACCCCTTTTATTTTTTTTTCCGGAGAGGAGGAGTGGAACCAAGTGTTATAGTATCTATTGTTTGTTAAATTTGGAGTTTTGTCAAGTTTGAAATGTGTTTCCTGGAGTAGTATGATTTTGGCTTTCTTTTTGTGTAAGGAATGAAGTATGTTGGAACGCTTTTCTGCGACATTGAATCCGTTAACATTCAGTGTGCAGAAAGTTACGTCTGTCATGTTGTGTGGTGTAGGTACTCACTGCTAGTCGTGTGTGTTTGTAGATCTCTTTTGGATTCTAGTTGTGTCCCACGTGGGTGTATCCAGGTAGAAGGACGTGGATTCAGGTAGGAGGAGTTCCCGTGGCACCAACTTCTATGATACGTCAGCCGTAGGAGGGAGAGGAGCTGGAAGGGGAAGGGTGGGAGAGGGAAGAATGGAAAAACAGAAAAATTAGTTACAGAATTAACACTTAAACCTAAAAAGGAACCTAGAAATAAAGAAAAAAGCGTATCCCATACGCTCTTGGACTATGTGTGAATAAATCACTTAATCTTGATTAACAAGAAACCTATACGGTGGGTGGAATGAGATGTTAATGGATAAGATTAACTCTGATATATGTGTAATTGTCTATTCGCCTGGGCCATGACGTTCTAAATTACACTCAATGAGAGGGACGTAAGGGTGGATTATTAGTGTGATCTGTAGGGTATTCAGTTATTGGGTCATTAAATGGGGGGAAAGTGCCTTAGTAAACTGGTTATATTCGCCATTTGTTACTAAGTCTCTTGTCAAGGCCCTTTGATTTGGTTGGCCCCTCTATGGGGGTGGAGTGGTAATGGCAGCTCTACATTTTCAGTTACAGGGCGCTAAGAAAAGGGGTGATTAGGTATTGAAAAATACTGATCAGGGCCTAGTAACTCTATTACCTTTAGACATAATAGTCAGACCACCGGTTGTGGCCTAAGTTGGGTGCTCTGTGTTCTAGAGCTGAACTAATGGGGATGTTAGTTGTAGGTAATGAGGGACATATGTACTTAAGTTGTGTGACTGTGGCCCCTTCTTATTAAAACTTTAGCATGGTAATAATGATATGGTATAGTTATCGATAAGGACTGAAAATTACACTGATTGTGTAAGGTGACCCAGTTTGTTTGGTCTGGTTAAGGGGAATAACTCATTGTGGTAGTCGAGCTTGCTGGTGTGATAGATATCAGACGTTGTGGCCTACTTGTACCATGACGTTATAAACTGTGATTTAACTTCTATCTATAACTATACATTGAACTCTTTATGGAGGATAACAGTAACATTCAAACAATAATCATTAACACTGCATATTGAACTAGAACATTATAGGAGGAGGTCTGTTCACTCAGTTCTCAAATGTTTCCAATAACAACTTTCCAAGTGTCAAGAGCTAAGTCGTGCTGATGAGACATTGGGAAGTTGGGAGTGAAGGTATGTGTCACTTTGTATAATCATGCTACTCAGGGGAAAAGAAAGAAGCAGTTAGAGAATAAAGACATATGAAGAGAGATGATACTTCTTCGCTGTAGGCTTCAGTGAGTTGTAGATCATTTAGGCTTCCTCACTCTTTGTGGCAATGGAGTTTGGGTGCAATCTTCTTTCGATCTGCTGGAAGAGGGTCTGTTGGTGTCCTTGGTGATGTAGGTCGGAGGGGGGAGAATCATTGTTTGGTGAAGTTCACACCATTCAGGGAGGTATAGGTTGTGTAAGTTCAAAATGTCTAGGAAGGTGGGTAGATCAGTGGGATCTTTTAATACAGCTGTTCCCCCTGGGTGTTTTACTGACAGGGAGAATGGAAATCCCCATTTGTATTGCAGTTGTCTTTCTTGCAGCTTTTGGGTTAGGGGTTTTAGTGTCGCTCTTTGCCTCAAGGTGAGGAGTGAAAGATCTGCAAATAATTGTAGTTTGTTGCCATTGTAGTCTATATTCCTTAGTGACCTTGCTTTGTTCATTATCTCTTCTTTCAGAGTGTAATAGTGCACCCTGCAGATTACATCCCTGGGTCTTTTATCGTCACCTCTTTTAGGTTTTAGTGCACGGTGCACTCTGTCAAGTTCTATATGTATGTCTGGTGCTCTATTCAGGATTTTATTAAATAGGGAGGTCAGTACATCATACAATTCATTTGACTTCACTGATTCTGGCAGGCCTTTCACTCTTATGTTGTTTCTCCTGCTGCGGTTCTCCATATCATCAAGGCGGAGAGTAATCATTTTCTGTGATATTTGGAGAGAGTGTGTAGTGACGATCAGGTCATTAATCTGTGATTCTTGCTTAACTCGGGCTTTCTCTAGAGATTCTGCCTTTTTTTCTACCACAGTGACTTTTTCTTGGACTACTGCCAGGTCTTTTCTCCATAGAGATTTTAAATCAGTTGCAATGTTCACTATATCCTGCTTTGTGGGGATTAATGAGAGGAGTGCCTGTAACTCCGGGTGACCCTCTAAAGCATGTAAGGCTTTTTCATTGGAAGGTGTTTGTTCAGTTTCAGGCTTTTGTGGTATGTTTATCACTGAATGAGAGGAAGATGATGAAGAGTCGTCTGAGAATTCATCATTTTTTGAGTAAAAGGACTTGTTTATAACTCGCTTTCTTGGAGTTTTTACCATCTTTTTTTTATTGGGGGGTTTGTCCTCACTGTCTGAATCATAAGGCGAGCTTGAGTCCTCTATATCCTCTGATTCTAGAGTATGCCTTTTTTGTTGAGCTGGTCTGGGAGGGGTGGGTAATTTCTGGTATGTGGACTGGTGCATGCTACTGGTGTTGTAATCCTCCTCTACAACATCGCTGCGAGGTGGTGACTGTGACTGTTTTTCCTGCTCTTTCTGCTCTGTGCCATGTGTGAGCTTTATTATATGCTCTCTCACACCTGGCACAGGCAAAGGATCAGTAAATGCTGTGGCTGCAGCTTCTGCTGTGTCCCTATAGCTGCATGTAGTGTGGTCTGCCACATCCAAGATGGCCGCCGGCCGGGAGTTACTCATAGTGCCGGTAAAATCCTTTCCTTGGGGACCTGACATATGCTGATGTGATGTAGGGCTAAGTCGGGACTTTGTTGAGTCCCTACTCACGTTTGCGGTCCTCTTCTGTGGCTCCTTCATGTAGTTCGGGCCACTTCCGGTCTTCTCTCCCCTGTGTTCCGGCTCCGGCATGGCTGCTGTGCCTGCAGCTGTGGAGCCGCGGCTGTTTACCAACCCCGTGTCTTGCGGTTGCAGCGGGGATTCCCTCGGCGCCGCTCTCATCAGATTCTTTGATGTCTCTTCTTTCTTCTCCCGTCTTTTCTGACTGCTGGAACCCGTCATGACAGCGCTGTGTCCCTTCTAGCTGCGGACCCGTGCGGAGAGAAGCTTACATGCGTCTCTCCATTAGCGCCGCAAGCCACCGCCCCCGCCATTGATTTTCTATGGGAATTGCAGAAATGACTTCTAAGCCTCAAAATAATGACTTTTTTTCCTAAGGTGGTAGGAATGAAACTCAGTGCGGGCTGGATGGGGTCCCCCCTGGGCACCGCAGACCTAAGCTTGTTTAACTCCTACCTCTTAAAGGGACCGAGAAAAAATGACCTTTTCTGCACTCCAATGTAAGTCAATGGGGCGATTTTTTGGCTATGTGCTAGAAATGAAATTCAGTGCGGATTGGATGACAGGCACCCTAGGCACCCAGGATCGGCTTTAGTTTCACGTGTATCTCTTAAGCCGGCAGAGAAAATCCACCTGATATGCGCTCCACACAATTGAATAGAGACGCCATTGATTTTCTATGGGAATTGCAGAAATGACTTCTAAGCCTCAAAATAATGACTTTTTTTCCTAAGGTGGTAGGAATGAAACTCAGTGTGGGCTGGATGGGGTCCCCCCTGGGCACCGCAGACCTAAGCTTGTTTAACTCCTACCTCTTAAAGGGACCGAGAAAAAAATGACCTTTTCTGCACTCCAATGTAAGTCAATGGGGCGATTTTTTGGCTATGTGCTAGAAATGAAATTCAGTGCGGATTGGATGACAGGCACCCTAGGCACCCAGGATCGGCTTTAGTTTCACGTGTATCTCTTAAGCCGGCAGAGAAAATCCACCTGATATGCGCTCCACACAATTGAATAGAGACGCCATTGATTTTCTATGGGAATTGCAGAAATGACTTCTAAGCCTCAAAATAATGACTTTTTTTCCTAAGGTGGTAGGAATGAAACTCAGTGTGGGCTGGATGGGGTCCCCCCTGGGCACCGCAGACCTAAGCTTGTTTAACTCCTACCTCTTAAAGGGACCGAGAAAAAATGACCTTTTCTGCACTCCAATGTAAGTCAATGGGGCGATTTTTTGGCTATGTGCTAGAAATGAAATTCAGTGCGGATTGGATGACAGGCACCCTAGGCACCCAGGATCGGCTTTAGTTTCACGTGTATCTCTTAAGCCGGCAGAGAAAATCCACCTGATATGCGCTCCACACAATTGAATAGAGACGCCATTGATTTTCTATGGGAATTGCAGAAATGACTTCTAAGCCTCAAAATAATGACTTTTTTTCCTAAGGTGGTAGGAATGAAACTCAGTGTGGGCTGGATGGGGTCCCCCCTGGGCACCGCAGACCTAAGCTTGTTTAACTCCTACCTCTTAAAGGGACTGAGAAAAAATGACCTTTTCTGCACTCCAATGTAAGTCAATGGGGCGATTTTTTGGCTATGTGCTAGAAATGAAATTCAGTGCGGATTGGATGACAGGCACCCTAGGCACCCAGGATCGGCTTTAGTTTCACGTGTATCTCTTAAGGCGGCAGAGAAAATCCACCTGATATGCGCTCCACACAATTGAATAGAGACGCCATTGATTTTCTATGGGAATTGCAGAAATGACTTCTAAGCCTCAAAATAATGACTTTTTTTCCTAAGGTGGTAGGAATGAAACTCAGTGTGGGCTGGATGGGGTCCCCCCTGGGCACCGCAGACCTAAGCTTGTTTAACTCCTACCTCTTAAAGGGACCGAGAAAAAATGACCTTTTCTGCACTCCAATGTAAGTCAATGGGGCGATTTTTTGGCTATGTGCTAGAAATGAAATTCAGTGCGGATTGGATGACAGGCACCCTAGGCACCCAGGATCGGCTTTAGTTTCACGTGTATCTCTTAAGCCGGCAGAGAAAACCCACCTGATATGCGCTCCACACAATTGAATTAGAGACGCCGTTGATTTTCTATGGGAATTGCAGAAATGACTTCTAAGCCTCAAAATAATGACTTTTTTTCCTAAGGTGGTAGGAATGAAACTCAGTGCGGGCTGAATGGGGTCCCCCCTGGGCACCGCAGACCTAAGCTTGTTTAACTCCTACCTCTTAAAGGGACCGAGAAAAAATGACCTTTTCTGCACTCCAATGTAAGTCAATAGGGCGATTTTTTGGCTATGTGCTAGAAATGAAATTCAGTGCGGATTGGATTACAGGCACCCTAGGCACCCAGGATAGGCTTTAGTTTCACGTGTATCTCTTAAGGCGGCAGAGAAAATCCACCTGATATGCGCTCCACACAATTGAATAGAGACGCCATTGATTTTCTATGGGAATTGCAGAAATGACTTCTAAGCCTCAAAATAATGACTTTTTTTCCTAAGGTGGTAGGAATGAAACTCAGTGTGGGCTGGATGGGGTCCCCCCTGGGCACCGCAGACCTAAGCTTGTTTAACTCCTACCTCTTAAAGGGACCGAGAAAAAATGACCTTTTCTGCACTCCAATGTAAGTCAATGGGGCGATTTTTTGGCTATGTGCTAGAAATGAAATTCAGTGCGGATTGGATGACAGGCACCCTAGGCACCCAGGATCGGCATTAGTTTCACGTGTATCTCTTAAGCCGGCAGAGAAAACCCACCTGATATGCGCTCCACACAATTGAATTAGAGACGCCGTTGATTTTCTATGGGAATTGCAGAAATGACTTCTAAGCCTCAAAATAATGACTTTTTTTCCTAAGGTGGTAGGAATGAAACTCAGTGCGGGCTGGATGGGGTCCCCCCTGGGCACCGCAGACCTAAGCTTGTTTAACTCCTACCTCTTAAAGGGACCGAGAAAAAATGACCTTTTCTGCACTCCAACGTAAGTCAATGGGGCGATTTTTTGGCTATGTGCTAGAAATGAAATTCAGTGCGGATTGGATGACAGGCACCCTAGGCACCCAGGATCGGCTTTAGTTTCACGTGTATCTCTTAAGCCGGCAGAGAAAACCCACCTGATATGCGCTCCACACAATTGAATTAGAGACGCCGTTGATTTTCTATGGGAATTGCAGAAATGACTTCTAAGCCTCAAAATAATGACTTTTTTTCCTAAGGTGGTAGGAATGAAACTCAGTGCGGGCTGGATGGGGTCCCCCCTGGGCACCGCAGACCTAAGCTTGTTTAACTCCTACCTCTTAAAGGGACCGAGAAAAAATGACCTTTTCTGCACTCCAATGTAAGTCAATGGGGCGATTTTTTGGCTATGTGCTAGAAATGAAATTCAGTGCGGATTGGATGACAGGCACCCTAGGCACCCAGGATCGGCTTTAGTTTCACGTGTATCTCTTAAGCCGGCAGAGAAAATCCACCTGATATGCGCTCCACACAATTGAATAGAGACGCCATTGATTTTCTATGGGAATTGCAGAAATGACTTCTAAGCCTCAAAATAATGACTTTTTTTCCTAAGGTGGTAGGAATGAAACTCAGTTTGGGCTGGATGGGGTCCCCCCTGGGCACCGCAGACCTAAGCTTGTTTAACTCCTACCTCTTAAAGGGACCGAGAAAAAAATGACCTTTTCTGCACTCCAATGTAAGTCAATGGGGCGATTTTTTGGCTATGTGCTAGAAATGAAATTAAGTGCGGATTGGATGACAGGCACCCTAGGCACCCAGGATCGGCTTTAGTTTCACGTGTATCTCTTAAGCCGGCAGAGAAAATCCACCTGATATGCGCTCCACACAATTGAATAGAGACGCCATTGATTTTCTATGGGAATTGCAGAAATGACTTCTAAGCCTCAAAATAATGACTTTTTTTCCTAAGGTGGTAGGAATGAAACTCAGTGTGGGCTGGATGGGGTCCCCCCTGGGCACCGCAGACCTAAGCTTGTTTAACTCCTACCTCTTAAAGGGACCGAGAAAAAAATGACCTTTTCTGCACTCCAATGTAAGTCAATGGGGCGATTTTTTGGCTATGTGCTAGAAATGAAATTCAGTGCGGATTGGATGACAGGCACCCTAGGCACCCAGGATCGGCTTTAGTTTCACGTGTATCTCTTAAGCCGGCAGAGAAAATCCACCTGATATGCGCTCCACACAATTGAATAGAGACGCCATTGATTTTCTATGGGAATTGCAGAAATGACTTCTAAGCCTCAAAATAATGACTTTTTTTCCTAAGGTGGTAGGAATGAAACTCAGTGTGGGCTGGATGGGGTCCCCCCTGGGCACCGCAGACCTAAGCTTGTTTAACTCCTACCTCTTAAAGGGACCGAGAAAAAATGACCTTTTCTGCACTCCAATGTAAGTCAATGGGGCGATTTTTTGGCTATGTGCTAGAAATGAAATTCAGTGCGGATTGGATGACAGGCACCCTAGGCACCCAGGATCGGCTTTAGTTTCACGTGTATCTCTTAAGGCGGCAGAGAAAATCCACCTGATATGCGCTCCACACAATTGAATAGAGACGCCATTGATTTTCTATGGGAATTGCAGAAATGACTTCTAAGCCTCAAAATAATGACTTTTTTTCCTAAGGTGGTAAGAATGAAACTCAGTGTGGGCTGGATGGGGTCCCCCCTGGGCACCGCAGACCTAAGCTTGTTTAACTCCTACCTCTTAAAGGGACCGAGAAAAAAATGACCTTTTCTGCACTCCAATGTAAGTCAATGGGGCGATTTTTTGGCTATGTGCTAGAAATGAAATTCAGTGCGGATTGGATGACAGGCACCCTAGGCACCCAGGATCGGCTTTAGTTTCACGTGTATCTCTTAAGCCGGCAGAGAAAACCCACCTGATATGCGCTCCACACAATTGAATTAGAGACGCCGTTGATTTTCTATGGGAATTGCAGAAATGACTTCTAAGCCTCAAAATAATGACTTTTTTTCCTAAGGTGGTAGGAATGAAACTCAGTGCGGGCTGGATGGGGTCCCCCCTGGGCACCGCAGACCTAAGCTTGTTTAACTCCTACCTCTTAAAGGGACCGAGAAAAAATGACCTTTTCTGCACTCCAATGTAAGTCAATGGGGCGATTTTTTGGCTATGTGCTAGAAATGAAATTCAGTGCGGATTGGATTACAGGCACCCTAGGCACCCAGGATAGGCTTTAGTTTCACGTGTATCTCTTAAGCCAGCAGAGAAAACCCACCTGATATGCGCTCCACACAATTGAATTAGAGACGCCGTTGATTTTCTATGGGAATTGCAGAAATGACTTTTAAGCCTCAAAATAATGACTTTTTTTTCCTAAGGTGGTAGGAATGAAACTCAGTGCGGGCTGGATGGGGTCCCCCCTGGGCACCGCAGACCTAAGCTTGTTTAACTCCTACCTCTTAAAGGGACCGAGAAAAAATGACCTTTTCTGCACTCCAATGTAAGTCAATAGGGCGATTTTTTGGCTATGTGCTAGAAATGAAATTCAGTGCGGATTGGATTACAGGCACCCTAGGCACCCAGGATAGGCTTTAGTTTCACGTGTATCTCTTAAGGCGGCAGAGAAAATCCACCTGATATGCGCTCCACACAATTGAATAGAGACGCCATTGATTTTCTATGGGAATTGCAGAAATGACTTCTAAGCCTCAAAATAATGACTTTTTTTCCTAAGGTGGTAGGAATGAAACTCAGTGTGGGCTGGATGGGGTCCCCCCTGGGCACCGCAGACCTAAGCTTGTTTAACTCCTACCTCTTAAAGGGACCGAGAAAAAATGACCTTTTCTGCACTCCAATGTAAGTCAATGGGGCGATTTTTTGGCTATGTGCTAGAAATGAAATTCAGTGCGGATTGGATGACAGGCACCCTAGGCACCCAGGATCGGCTTTAGTTTCACGTGTATCTCTTAAGCCGGCAGAGAAAACCCACCTGATATGCGCTCCACACAATTGAATTAGAGACGCCGTTGATTTTCTATGGGAATTGCAGAAATTACTTCTAAGCCTCAAAATAATGACTTTTTTTCCTAAGGTGGTAGGAATGAAACTCAGTGTGGGCTGGATGGGGTCCCCCCTGGGCACCGCAGACCTAAGCTTGTTTAACTCCTACCTCTTAAAGGGACCGAGAAAAAATGACCTTTTCTGCACTCCAATGTAAGTCAATGGGGCGATTTTTTGGCTATGTGCTAGAAATGAAATTCAGTGCGGATTGGATTACAGGCACCCTAGGCACCCAGGATAGGCTTTAGTTTCACGTGTATCTCTTAAGCCAGCAGAGAAAACCCACCTGATATGCGCTCCACACAATTGAATTAGAGACGCCGTTGATTTTCTATGGGAATTGCAGAAATGACTTCTAAGCCTCAAAATAATGACTTTTTTTTCCTAAGGTGGTAGGAATGAAACTCAGTGCGGGCTGGATGGGGTCCCCCCTGGGCACCGCAGACCTAAGCTTGTTTAACTCCTACCTCTTAAAGGGACCGAGAAAAAATGACCTTTTCTGCACTCCAATGTAAGTCAATAGGGGCGATTTTTTGGCTATGTGCTAGAAATGAAATTCAGTGCGGATTGGATTACAGGCACCCTAGGCACCCAGGATAGGCTTTAGTTTCACGTGTATCTCTTAAGGCGGCAGAGAAAATCCACCTGATATGCGCTCCACACAATTGAATAGAGACGCCATTGATTTTCTATGGGAATTGCAGAAATGACTTCAAAGCCTCAAAATAATGACTTTTTTTCCTAAGGTGGTAGGAATGAAACTCAGTGTGGGCTGGATGGGGTCCCCCCTGGGCACCGCAGACCTAAGCTTGTTTAACTCCTACCTCTTAAAGGGACCGAGAAAAAATGACATTTTCTGCACTCCAATGTAAGTCAATGGGGCGATTTTTTGGCTATGTGCTAGAAATGAAATTCAGTGCGGATTGGATGACAGGCACCCTAGGCCCCCAGGATCGGCTTTAGTTTCACGTGTATCTCTTAAGCCGGCAGAGAAAATCCAACTGATATGCGCTCCACACAATTGAATAGAGACGCCATTGATTTTCTATGGGAATTGCAGAAATGACTTCTAAGCCTCAAAATAATGACTTTTTTTCCTAAGGTGGTAGGAATGAAACTCAGTGTGGGCTGGATGGGGTCCCCCCTGGGCACCGCAGACCTAAGCTTGTTTAACTCCTACCTCTTAAAGGGACCGAGAAAAAATGACCTTTTCTGCACTCCAATGTAAGTCAATGGGGCGATTTTTTGGCTATGTGCTAGAAATGAAATTCAGTGCGGATTGGATGACAGGCACCCTAGGCACCCAGGATCGGCATTAGTTTCACGTGTATCTCTTAAGCCGGCAGAGAAAACCCACCTGATATGCGCTCCACACAATTGAATTAGAGACGCCGTTGATTTTCTATGGGAATTGCAGAAATGACTTCTAAGCCCTCAAAATAATGACTTTTTTTCCTAAGGTGGTAGGAATGAAACTCAGTGCGGGCTGGATGGGGTCCCCCCTGGGCACCGCAGACCTAAGCTTGTTTAACTCCTACCTCTTAAAGGGACCGAGAAAAAATGACCTTTTCTGCACTCCAATGTAAGTCAATGGGGCAATTTTTTGGCTATGTGCTAGAAATGAAATTCAGTGCGGATTGGATGACAGGCACCCTAGGCACCCAGGATCGGCTTTAGTTTCACGTGTATCTCTTAAGCCGGCAGAGAAAACCCACCTGATATGCGCTCCACACAATTGAATTAGAGACGCCGTTGATTTTCTATGGGAATTGCAGAAATGACTTCTAAGCCTCAAAATAATGACTTTTTTTCCTAAGGTGGTAGGAATGAAACTCAGTGCGGGCTGGATGGGGTCCCCCCTGGGCACCGCAGACCTAAGCTTGTTTAACTCCTACCTCTTAAAGGGACCGAGAAAAAATGACATTTTCTGCACTCCAATGTAAGTCAATGGGCGATTTTTTGGCTATGTGCTAGAAATGAAATTCAGTGCGGATTGGATGACAGGCACCCTAGGCACCCAGGAACGGCTTTAGTTTCACGTGTATCTCTTAAGCCGGCAGAGAAAACCCACCTGATATGCGCTCCACACAATTGAATAGAGACGCCGTTGATTTTCTATGGGAATTGCAGAAATGACTTCTAAGCCTCAAAATAATGACTTTTTTTCCTAAGGTGGTAGGAATGAAACTCAGTGCGGGCTGGATGGGGTCCCCCCTGGGCACCGCAGACCTAAGCTTGTTTAACTCCTACCTCTTAAAGGGACCGAGAAAAAATGACCTTTTCTGCACTCCAATGTAAGTCAATGGGGCGATTTTTTGGCTATGTGCTAGAAATGAAATTCAGTGCGGATTGGATGACAGGCACCCTAGGCACCCAGGATCGGCTTTAGTTTCACGTGTATCTCTTAAGCCGGCAGAGAAAACCCACCTGATATGCGCTCCACACAATTGAATAGAGACGCCGTTGATTTTCTATGGGAATTGCAGAAATGACTTCTAAGCCTCAAAATAATGACTTTTTTTCCTAAGGTGGTAGGAATGAAACTCAGTGCGGGCTGGATGGGGTCCCCCCTGGGCACCGCAGACCTAAGCTTGTTTAACTCCTACCTCTTAAAGGGACCGAGAAAAAATGACCTTTTCTGCACTCCAATGTAAGTCAATGGGGCGATTTTTTGGCTATGTGCTAGAAATGAAATTCAGTGCGGATTGGATGACAGGCACCCTAGGCACCCAGGATCGGCTTTAGTTTCACGTGTATCTCTTAAGCCGGCAGAGAAAACCCACCTGATATGCGCTCCACACAATTGAATAGAGACGCCGTTGATTTTCTATGGGAATTGCAGAAATGACTTCTAAGCCTCAAAATAATGACTTTTTTTCCTAAGGTGGTAGGAATGAAACTCAGTGCGGGCTGGATGGGGTCCCCCCTGGGCACCGCAGACCTAAGCTTGTTTAACTCCTACCTCTTAAAGGGACCGAGAAAAAATGACCTTTTCTGCACTCCAATGTAAGTCAATGGGGCGATTTTTTGGCTATGTGCTAGAAATGAAATTCAGTGCGGATTGGATGACAGGCACCCTAGGCACCCAGGATCGGCTTTAGTTTCACGTGTATCTCTTAAGCCGGCAGAGAAAACCCACCTGATATGCGCTCCACACAATTGAATAGAGACGCCGTTGATTTTCTATGGGAATTGCAGAAATGACTTCTAAGCCTCAAAATAATGACTTTTTTTCCTAAGGTGGTAGGAATGAAACTCAGTGCGGGCTGGATGGGGTCCCCCCTGGGCACCGCAGACCTAAGCTTGTTTAACTCCTACCTCTTAAAGGGACCGAGAAAAAATGACCTTTTCTGCACTCCAATGTAAGTCAATGGGGCGATTTTTTGGCTATGTGCTAGAAATGAAATTCAGTGCGGATTGGATGACAGGCACCCTAGGCACCCAGGATCGGCTTTAGTTTCACGTGTATCTCTTAAGCCGGCAGAGAAAACCCACCTGATATGCGCTCCACACAATTGAATAGAGACGCCGTTGATTTTCTATGGGAATTGCAGAAATGACTTCTAAGCCTCAAAATAATGACTTTTTTTCCTAAGGTGGTAGGAATGAAACTCAGTGCGGGCTGGATGGGGTCCCCCCTGGGCACCGCAGACCTAAGCTTGTTTAACTCCTACCTCTTAAAGGGACCGAGAAAAAATGACCTTTTCTGCACTCCAATGTAAGTCAATGGGGCGATTTTTTGGCTATGTGCTAGAAATGAAATTCAGTGCGGATTGGATGACAGGCACCCTAGGCTCCCAGGATCGGCTTTAGTTTCACGTGTATCTCTTAAGCCGGCAGAGAAAACCCACCTGATATGCGCTCCACACAATTGAATAGAGACGCCGTTGATTTTCTATGGGAATTGCAGAAATGACTTCTAAGCCTCAAAATAATGACTTTTTTTCCTAAGGTGGTAGGAATGAAACTCAGTGCGGGCTGGATGGGGTCCCCCCTGGGCACCGCAGACCTAAGCTTGTTTAACTCCTACCTCTTAAAGGGACCGAGAAAAAATGACCTTTTCTGCACTCCAATGTAAGTCAATGGGGCGATTTTTTGGCTATGTGCTAGAAATGAAATGCAGTGCGGATTGGATGACAGGCACCCTAGGCACCCAGGATCGGCTTTAGTTTCACGTGTATCTCTTAAGCCGGCAGAGAAAACCCACCTGATATGCGCTCCACACAATTGAATAGAGACGCCGTTGATTTTCTATGGGAATTGCAGAAATGACTTCTAAGCCTCAAAATAATGACTTTTTTTCCTAAGGTGGTAGGAATGAAACTCAGTGCGGGCTGGATGGGGTCCCCCCTGGGCACCGCAGACATAAGCTTGTTTAACTCCTACCTCTTAAAGGGACCGAGAAAAAATGACCTTTTCTGCACTCCAATGTAAGTCAATGGGGCGATTTTTTGGCTATGTGCTAGAAATGAAATTCAGTGCGGATTGGATGACAGGCACCCTAGGCACCCAGGATCAGCTTTAGTTTCACGTGTATCTCTTAAGCCGGCAGAGAAAACCCACCTGATATGCGCTCCACACAATTGAATAGAGACGCCGTTGATTTTCTATGGGAATTGCAGAAATGACTTCTAAGCCTCAAAATAATGACTTTTTTTCCTAAGGTGGTAGGAATGAAACTCAGTGCGGGCTGGATGGGGTCCCCTTTGGGCACCGCAGACCTAAGCTTGTTTACTCCTACCTCTTAAAGGGACCGAGAAAAAATGACCTTTTCTGCACTCCAATGTAAGTACTGGGAGATTTTTTGGCTATGTGCTAGAAATGAAAGTCAGTGCGGATTGGATGACAGGCACCCTAGGCACCCACTGATCGGATAATTAGTTTATGTGTATCCTTAAGCCGGCAGAGTAGCAACCTGAATGCGCTCCAGACAATTGAATAGAGACGCCGTTGACTCACTATGGTAATTGAAGAAATGAGCTTTAAGCCCGCCGTAATGAGCGGTTTTTTCCAAGGTGGTAGGAATGAAAGCATCTGCCGTAGGGCTGTGACTGAGAGCGAGCGATTGCACATTCGCCGTTAGGCACAATAGCCAAGCAGCTTACTCCACCTCAGTACCACAGTTAATGGAGTTAAAATTTATAAGTAGCGATCCCATGATAATGGGCACCCAGTTGCTGCTACGGGTTGAATATAGGCTAAGAGCGGACACAGCGGTCCAAGCCTTCCCTTTATCTCACAGCCTGGCCGGCATCCAAAGTGACTGATAAGCGGTATACATAATTGGTAGAGACAGCGCTACAGTTACTATGGCCGCTTACAGATTTATAGACTTCTAAGCCTCATCTAAGTGACTTTTCTGACTCCTAACTATAAGTAATGAAACTCAAGACGTTATGGCGGTATCGTGTTTCCAATCCCCTGTAAGAGTCACAACGCCTTGCTACTAATTATAACCACATAAAAAAGAGTGAAAAAATTTTTTGCACTGAATGAAAACAGATTTCATGTGGCTAGTGCTATAGCATAAATCAGCATA
This sequence comes from Dendropsophus ebraccatus, assembly GCF_027789765.1. Taxonomy (NCBI): domain Eukaryota; kingdom Metazoa; phylum Chordata; class Amphibia; order Anura; family Hylidae; genus Dendropsophus; species Dendropsophus ebraccatus. Next base: position 162,868 of record NW_027209167.1, read on the forward strand.
ACGGATTGGAAAGGCACATAGGCACCCAGGATGTTATTTCACGTGTATCTCTTAAGTGGTTGTAAGACCCAGTGATAATTACTGTTCTGAATTCATATCTCATCATGACTCAGCAGTGTGTATCTATTTTTACTAGCACTATACACAATAATGACTTTTTTTCTTATGTATATTATAACAATAATTAAAAGTTAAGTTTTACCTGGGGTCCCCCCTGGGCACCGCCTAGGCCTAAGTTGTTAACCTACCTCTTAAGGTTGGGATCACCTACCCACAGTTTCTGCAGTCAACCCTAATTCAATGGGTCTCCACAATTTGGATATGTGCTAAACAATTAAATACGAATGCGGCAAGTTCTTATCAAACAGGCATCCAGAGACCCCCAGTGATGCCAATCAAGTATTCAGCCGATCTCTCCTTGAACAGCAGAGAAAAAACACAGATTCAAGGAGTTACAGAAGACCTACAAGAGCTACATTAGGTCATGGTGGGAGATCAGTAGCCTCCAAACCTCATTGATCAAAAACTCGTATCGAGGGCTAGGCATTAAACTCGTCCAAACTCAATGGAGGTGCCGAATTCATAAAAGGCTGGCAACAGACTAATGACGGCTAATTCTATACGCTGCTAGAAATTTATTAACGCAGAAAGAACAGTTTTCTGCACAGTCCAGTTAGAAACACAGCTACAACAAATACAATTTTTCAATACTAACCCAGAGTTCACAAATTCGAAACAAGGCGGCACATTGAGATCTTCCAATCAGAGATAAAGGAGCGAAAACATCGATATATCCGTGATAAAAGAGACTTCGAAACAGGAGAAGTTACAAAGAGATCACTAACACGAATAGAATCAATACTCAGAATACTCGGAATCAGACTATTCCGGTACAGAAGACCCAACATTTTCAGACGGTGGTGGATACCAACGACAGAGAGCGAGACTTTTATCCTAAAAACAAACACGAAAATCAAAGAACAAAAGACAAAAACACAACGCAAGTCACAAATCAAGGATGGACCCCAAACCAAACATCACAGCACCAGCATCAAGCACCCCAATACCAAAGATCACAAGAAATGGCAATGACACAAATTGGCACCCATCATCTTCATGTGGTACATTTCCTTACCTTCTGCACATCCCAACACTACGACAAACAATGCACCCACCACAACACTGGGCAAGCCAACAACAACAAATGAATTACGCCCCACTTACTATTCAACCACCAATCACAAGTCATTTTTTAGGCCCGGCTCAACTCAGAGATCGCAGCCAATGGGCATAAAAAATCCCCGATAAATGAATGAAAAACCACAAATTCTGAACCTGTCTTTTTACCTTACAGATGTGGAAATTAAAATACTGGAAAAAGGTTTGTCCTATACACCTACCCCCCGTTGACAAATTTACAGGATAAAGGAAGATCTTTTTGCTAGGAAACTAGCTCTTCACAAATTTTATAAAACAGAAAGAAATCCGTCTATCTATCAATAAGAGAAAGAGAAGCAATTGAAGCTCTGTTTGATCTCCAAACTGAAAATGAGACAGGATACATGAATTCTCAGCACCAGTCACAAATTTAGACCAAATCTCTATTCAACCATCATTGGTGACATTAATATAGATAAGTTTGTGAACAAGTCTGCAATGATATACAAAAAATGAGACAAAATTCCAAAGGTGCTATGAACTTAACTAAAGAAACAAAGCATAAAAGATTTTTACTCAAAATCAACTAATGAAATAAAACCCTCGGATAAGGGAGGGAATTGGGGAAAAAGATGACTACAGACAAAGTGCCTACGTCTATACAAGATGGAAAATACAATAAAATGCAAGGTGACCTCCAATACCTAAGTGAACTGAAGCAACTACTGACTGGAGCAAAAGACCAAAAAATGTCAGTCCGAATTTAAAGCCTTTTCCTCCCCCTACGTTGACACCTTCTATCCCCTTTAAAGTTCACAAGCAAAGGGACCTATGCCTGGACGAGATTGTCTCCGGCAATGGCTGCCTTACCAAGGCAGAATAAATATGTGGATCAAGTACTAGCATCATTTGTAGAAACACTTCATACCTCAAAGATACCACGGCCACAGTCAAAAATTGGTAGAAATCAGTAATTCTGGAGTAATGCTTGCTAGCCTAGATGTAGACCCTTTATACCAGTATAAACATGAGCATGGCTTACATGCTGTAGAATACTTTTATCAAGTAGAGGTAATACGTTCATACTCACAACAAGGGATTAAATACTGAACTTTTCTATCTTAATACTTTATTTTTGATAAAAAATTCTACCTCAGTGACTGGACTGCAATGGGGCTAGTTGTGCTCCCACTATGCCTTATCTCGGTGGTCTTAAGCCACCCAGAGAAAACTACCAACAATAATGACGTTTCCTGGGGCAGAACGTCCTAATACGGGATGTAGCGCTCTTTAACGAATTCTTAGCCTCAATCCAACACTATAGGACTCAAACATGAGATTTTCTAATCAAATTAACTTTTTGGACCTACGATCTCAATTGAGGACAATGGTGACCTTGCGACGACCGTAAAACCACAGCCCTAATAATTGGGAAAAGCTTCCACCTACCCTCTTAAAATGAATTCCAGTGGACAATCTCAGGGAAGGAGAAATTGCTTACAGAAGAGGCATTTAATGAATGCGAGACTATGGAAGAAATCAATAGGCACCCAGGATTCGGGCTTTAGAGCAAGACTATGACTTAATACTTTACTCAGAAAAACACATACATACCCCACACAATTAAGGTCATCAGATGTTGATTTGATGGGAATCAAAAATGAAACAAATCCTCAAAAATAATGGCTTTATTTCCAAGCAGTCCTAGGAAGGAAACTCACTGAGGCACCCAAATTACATATAGAACCGGAGACCTAAGACCACCTGTTACACACATTTTAAAGGGACTGAGAAAATTCATGACCATGGCTCAATCCAATAAAGGCTCCTACCTTGTGGCTATGTGTAGATTGAAACATGTACCGAAAATGAAGACTTTAGGCACCCAATAGACCGGAAAATTTATTTCATGTGTACAATCTTAAGTGCAGAGAAAAGGCATGTATACGCAGCCAAACAATTGCTTTAGTCGAAAACTTGAGCCTTTTTAAAAATTGCAGAAATGCCTTCTAAGCAATCAAAAAAATGGACCTTTTTTGCTAAGGACTTCTAAGGAAAATAAACTTTTTTTCGGGGTAGGAAGAAACCCCTTGGGGCTAGAAAAGGTTGTTTAAGCCTAACTCTTAAGGGAACCTAGGTCTTAAATGACCTACAAACACTTTCCACCCAAGTCAATGGGGCGATTTTTTGGCTATGTGCTAGAAATGAAATTCAGTGCGGATTGGATGACAGGCACCCTAGGCACCCAGGATCGGCTTTAGTTTCACGTGTATCTCTTAAGCCGGCAGAGAAAACCCACCTGATATGCGCTCCACACAATTGAATAGAGACGCCGTTGATTTTCTATGGGAATTGCAGAAATGACTTCTAAGCCTCAAAATAATGACTTTTTTTCCTAAGGTGGTAGGAATGAAACTCAGTGCGGGCTGGATGGGGTCCCCCCTGGGCACCGCAGACCTAAGCTTGTTTAACTCCTACCTCTTAAAGGGACCGAGAAAAAATGACCTTTTCTGCACTCCAATGTAAGTCAATGGGGCGATTTTTTGGCTATGTGCTAGAAATGAAATTCAGTGCGGATTGGATGACAGGCACCCTAGGCACCCAGGATCGGCTTTAGTTTCACGTGTATCTCTTAAGCCGGCAGAGAAAACCCACCTGATATGCGCTCCACACAATTGAATAGAGACGCCGTTGATTTTCTATGGGAATTGCAGAAATGACTTCTAAGCCTCAAAATAATGACTTTTTTTCCTAAGGTGGTAGGAATGAAACTCAGTGCGGGCTGGATGGGGTCCCCCCTGGGCACCGCAGACCTAAGCTTGTTTAACTCCTACCTCTTAAAGGGACCGAGAAAAAATGACCTTTTCTGCACTCCAATGTAAGTCAATGGGGCGATTTTTTGGCTATGTGCTAGAAATGAAATTCAGTGCGGATTGGATGACAGGCACCCTAGGCACCCAGGATCGGCTTTAGTTTCACGTGTATCTCTTAAGCCGGCAGAGAAAACCCACCTGATATGCGCTCCACACAATTGAATAGAGACGCCGTTGATTTTCTATGGGAATTGCAGAAATGACTTCTAAGCCTCAAAATAATGACTTTTTTTCCTAAGGTGGTAGGAATGAAACTCAGTGCGGGCTGGATGGGGTCCCCCCTGGGCACCGCAGACCTAAGCTTGTTTAACTCCTACCTCTTAAAGGGACCGAGAAAAAATGACCTTTTCTGCACTCCAATGTAAGTCAATGGGGCGATTTTTTGGCTATGTGCTAGAAATGAAATTCAGTGCGGATTGGATGACAGGCACCCTAGGCACCCAGGATCGGCTTTAGTTTCACGTGTATCTCTTAAGCCGGCAGAGAAAACCCACCTGATATGCGCTCCACACAATTGAATAGAGACGCCGTTGATTTTCTATGGGAATTGCAGAAATGACTTCTAAGCCTCAAAATAATGACTTTTTTTCCTAAGGTGGTAGGAATGAAACTCAGTGCGGGCTGGATGGGGTCCCCCCTGGGCACCGCAGACCTAAGCTTGTTTAACTCCTACCTCTTAAAGGGACCGAGAAAAAATGACCTTTTCTGCACTCCAATGTAAGTCAATGGGGCGATTTTTTGGCTATGTGCTAGAAATGAAATTCAGTGCGGATTGGATGACAGGCACCCTAGGCACCCAGGATCGGCTTTAGTTTCACGTGTATCTCTTAAGCCGGCAGAGAAAACCCACCTGATATGCGCTCCACACAATTGAATAGAGACGCCGTTGATTTTCTATGGGAATTGCAGAAATGACTTCTAAGCCTCAAAATAATGACTTTTTTTCCTAAGGTGGTAGGAATGAAACTCAGTGCGGGCTGGATGGGGTCCCCCCTGGGCACCGCAGACCTAAGCTTGTTTAACTCCTACCTCTTAAAGGGACCGAGAAAAAATGACCTTTTCTGCACTCCAATGTAAGTCAATGGGGCGATTTTTTGGCTATGTGCTAGAAATGAAATTCAGTGCGGATTGGATGACAGGCACCCTAGGCACCCAGGATCGGCTTTAGTTTCACGTGTATCTCTTAAGCCGGCAGAGAAAACCCACCTGATATGCGCTCCACACAATTGAATAGAGACGCCGTTGATTTTCTATGGGAATTGCAGAAATGACTTCTAAGCCTCAAAATAATGACTTTTTTTCCTAAGGTGGTAGGAATGAAACTCAGTGCGGGCTGGATGGGGTCCCCCCTGGGCACCGCAGACCTAAGCTTGTTTAACTCCTACCTCTTAAAGGGACCGAGAAAAAATGACCTTTTCTGCACTCCAATGTAAGTCAATGGGGCGATTTTTTGGCTATGTGCTAGAAATGAAATTCAGTGCGGATTGGATGACAGGCACCCTAGGCACCCAGGATCGGCTTTAGTTTCACGTGTATCTCTTAAGCCGGCAGAGAAAACCCACCTGATATGCGCTCCACACAATTGAATAGAGACGCCGTTGATTTTCTATGGGAATTGCAGAAATGACTTCTAAGCCTCAAAATAATGACTTTTTTTCCTAAGGTGGTAGGAATGAAACTCAGTGCGGGCTGGATGGGGTCCCCCCTGGGCACCGCAGACCTAAGCTTGTTTAACTCCTACCTCTTAAAGGGACCGAGAAAAAATGACCTTTTCTGCACTCCAATGTAAGTCAATGGGGCGATTTTTTGGCTATGTGCTAGAAATGAAATTCAGTGCGGATTGGATGACAGGCACCCTAGGCACCCAGGATCGGCTTTAGTTTCACGTGTATCTCTTAAGCCGGCAGAGAAAACCCACCTGATATGCGCTCCACACAATTGAATAGAGACGCCGTTGATTTTCTATGGGAATTGCAGAAATGACTTCTAAGCCTCAAAATAATGACTTTTTTTCCTAAGGTGGTAGGAATGAAACTCAGTGCGGGCTGGATGGGGTCCCCCCTGGGCACCGCAGACCTAAGCTTGTTTAACTCCTACCTCTTAAAGGGACCGAGAAAAAATGACCTTTTCTGCACTCCAATGTAAGTCAATGGGGCGATTTTTTGGCTATGTGCTAGAAATGAAATTCAGTGCGGATTGGATGACAGGCACCCTAGGCACCCAGGATCGGCTTTAGTTTCACGTGTATCTCTTAAGCCGGCAGAGAAAACCCACCTGATATGCGCTCCACACAATTGAATAGAGACGCCGTTGATTTTCTATGGGAATTGCAGAAATGACTTCTAAGCCTCAAAATAATGACTTTTTTTCCTAAGGTGGTAGGAATGAAACTCAGTGCGGGCTGGATGGGGTCCCCCCTGGGCACCGCAGACCTAAGCTTGTTTAACTCCTACCTCTTAAAGGGACCGAGAAAAAATGACCTTTTCTGCACTCCAATGTAAGTCAATGGGGCGATTTTTTGGCTATGTGCTAGAAATGAAATTCAGTGCGGATTGGATGACAGGCACCCTAGGCACCCAGGATCGGCTTTAGTTTCACGTGTATCTCTTAAGCCGGCAGAGAAAACCCACCTGATATGCGCTCCACACAATTGAATAGAGACGCCGTTGATTTTCTATGGGAATTGCAGAAATGACTTCTAAGCCTCAAAATAATGACTTTTTTTCCTAAGGTGGTAGGAATGAAACTCAGTGCGGGCTGGATGGGGTCCCCCCTGGGCACCGCAGACCTAAGCTTGTTTAACTCCTACCTCTTAAAGGGACCGAGAAAAAATGACCTTTTCTGCACTCCAATGTAAGTCAATGGGGCGATTTTTTGGCTATGTGCTAGAAATGAAATTCAGTGCGGATTGGATGACAGGCACCCTAGGCACCCAGGATCGGCTTTAGTTTCACGTGTATCTCTTAAGCCGGCAGAGAAAACCCACCTGATATGCGCTCCACACAATTGAATAGAGACGCCGTTGATTTTCTATGGGAATTGCAGAAATGACTTCTAAGCCTCAAAATAATGACTTTTTTTCCTAAGGTGGTAGGAATGAAACTCAGTGCGGGCTGGATGGGGTCCCCCCTGGGCACCGCAGACCTAAGCTTGTTTAACTCCTACCTCTTAAAGGGACCGAGAAAAAATGACCTTTTCTGCACTCCAATGTAAGTCAATGGGGCGATTTTTTGGCTATGTGCTAGAAATGAAATTCAGTGCGGATTGGATGACAGGCACCCTAGGCACCCAGGATCGGCTTTAGTTTCACGTGTATCTCTTAAGCCGGCAGAGAAAACCCACCTGATATGCGCTCCACACAATTGAATAGAGACGCCGTTGATTTTCTATGGGAATTGCAGAAATGACTTCTAAGCCTCAAAATAATGACTTTTTTTCCTAAGGTGGTAGGAATGAAACTCAGTGCGGGCTGGATGGGGTCCCCCCTGGGCACCGCAGACCTAAGCTTGTTTAACTCCTACCTCTTAAAGGGACCGAGAAAAAATGACCTTTTCTGCACTCCAATGTAAGTCAATGGGGCGATTTTTTGGCTATGTGCTAGAAATGAAATTCAGTGCGGATTGGATGACAGGCACCCTAGGCACCCAGGATCGGCTTTAGTTTCACGTGTATCTCTTAAGCCGGCAGAGAAAACCCACCTGATATGCGCTCCACACAATTGAATAGAGACGCCGTTGATTTTCTATGGGAATTGCAGAAATGACTTCTAAGCCTCAAAATAATGACTTTTTTTCCTAAGGTGGTAGGAATGAAACTCAGTGCGGGCTGGATGGGGTCCCCCCTGGGCACCGCAGACCTAAGCTTGTTTAACTCCTACCTCTTAAAGGGACCGAGAAAAAATGACCTTTTCTGCACTCCAATGTAAGTCAATGGGGCGATTTTTTGGCTATGTGCTAGAAATGAAATTCAGTGCGGATTGGATGACAGGCACCCTAGGCACCCAGGATCGGCTTTAGTTTCACGTGTATCTCTTAAGCCGGCAGAGAAAACCCACCTGATATGCGCTCCACACAATTGAATAGAGACGCCGTTGATTTTCTATGGGAATTGCAGAAATGACTTCTAAGCCTCAAAATAATGACTTTTTTTCCTAAGGTGGTAGGAATGAAACTCAGTGCGGGCTGGATGGGGTCCCCCCTGGGCACCGCAGACCTAAGCTTGTTTAACTCCTACCTCTTAAAGGGACCGAGAAAAAATGACCTTTTCTGCACTCCAATGTAAGTCAATGGGGCGATTTTTTGGCTATGTGCTAGAAATGAAATTCAGTGCGGATTGGATGACAGGCACCCTAGGCACCCAGGATCGGCTTTAGTTTCACGTGTATCTCTTAAGCCGGCAGAGAAAACCCACCTGATATGCGCTCCACACAATTGAATAGAGACGCCGTTGATTTTCTATGGGAATTGCAGAAATGACTTCTAAGCCTCAAAATAATGACTTTTTTTCCTAAGGTGGTAGGAATGAAACTCAGTGCGGGCTGGATGGGGTCCCCCCTGGGCACCGCAGACCTAAGCTTGTTTAACTCCTACCTCTTAAAGGGACCGAGAAAAAATGACCTTTTCTGCACTCCAATGTAAGTCAATGGGGCGATTTTTTGGCTATGTGCTAGAAATGAAATTCAGTGCGGATTGGATGACAGGCACCCTAGGCACCCAGGATCGGCTTTAGTTTCACGTGTATCTCTTAAGCCGGCAGAGAAAACCCACCTGATATGCGCTCCACACAATTGAATAGAGACGCCGTTGATTTTCTATGGGAATTGCAGAAATGACTTCTAAGCCTCAAAATAATGACTTTTTTTCCTAAGGTGGTAGGAATGAAACTCAGTGCGGGCTGGATGGGGTCCCCCCTGGGCACCGCAGACCTAAGCTTGTTTAACTCCTACCTCTTAAAGGGACCGAGAAAAAATGACCTTTTCTGCACTCCAATGTAAGTCAATGGGGCGATTTTTTGGCTATGTGCTAGAAATGAAATTCAGTGCGGATTGGATGACAGGCACCCTAGGCACCCAGGATCGGCTTTAGTTTCACGTGTATCTCTTAAGCCGGCAGAGAAAACCCACCTGATATGCGCTCCACACAATTGAATAGAGACGCCGTTGATTTTCTATGGGAATTGCAGAAATGACTTCTAAGCCTCAAAATAATGACTTTTTTTCCTAAGGTGGTAGGAATGAAACTCAGTGCGGGCTGGATGGGGTCCCCCCTGGGCACCGCAGACCTAAGCTTGTTTAACTCCTACCTCTTAAAGGGACCGAGAAAAAATGACCTTTTCTGCACTCCAATGTAAGTCAATGGGGCGATTTTTTGGCTATGTGCTAGAAATGAAATTCAGTGCGGATTGGATGACAGGCACCCTAGGCACCCAGGATCGGCTTTAGTTTCACGTGTATCTCTTAAGCCGGCAGAGAAAACCCACCTGATATGCGCTCCACACAATTGAATAGAGACGCCGTTGATTTTCTATGGGAATTGCAGAAATGACTTCTAAGCCTCAAAATAATGACTTTTTTTCCTAAGGTGGTAGGAATGAAACTCAGTGCGGGCTGGATGGGGTCCCCCCTGGGCACCGCAGACCTAAGCTTGTTTAACTCCTACCTCTTAAAGGGACCGAGAAAAAATGACCTTTTCTGCACTCCAATGTAAGTCAATGGGGCGATTTTTTGGCTATGTGCTAGAAATGAAATTCAGTGCGGATTGGATGACAGGCACCCTAGGCACCCAGGATCGGCTTTAGTTTCACGTGTATCTCTTAAGCCGGCAGAGAAAACCCACCTGATATGCGCTCCACACAATTGAATAGAGACGCCGTTGATTTTCTATGGGAATTGCAGAAATGACTTCTAAGCCTCAAAATAATGACTTTTTTTCCTAAGGTGGTAGGAATGAAACTCAGTGCGGGCTGGATGGGGTCCCCCCTGGGCACCGCAGACCTAAGCTTGTTTAACTCCTACCTCTTAAAGGGACCGAGAAAAAATGACCTTTTCTGCACTCCAATGTAAGTCAATGGGGCGATTTTTTGGCTATGTGCTAGAAATGAAATTCAGTGCGGATTGGATGACAGGCACCCTAGGCACCCAGGATCGGCTTTAGTTTCACGTGTATCTCTTAAGCCGGCAGAGAAAACCCACCTGATATGCGCTCCACACAATTGAATAGAGACGCCGTTGATTTTCTATGGGAATTGCAGAAATGACTTCTAAGCCTCAAAATAATGACTTTTTTTCCTAAGGTGGTAGGAATGAAACTCAGTGCGGGCTGGATGGGGTCCCCCCTGGGCACCGCAGACCTAAGCTTGTTTAACTCCTACCTCTTAAAGGGACCGAGAAAAAATGACCTTTTCTGCACTCCAATGTAAGTCAATGGGGCGATTTTTTGGCTATGTGCTAGAAATGAAATTCAGTGCGGATTGGATGACAGGCACCCTAGGCACCCAGGATCGGCTTTAGTTTCACGTGTATCTCTTAAGCCGGCAGAGAAAACCCACCTGATATGCGCTCCACACAATTGAATAGAGACGCCGTTGATTTTCTATGGGAATTGCAGAAATGACTTCTAAGCCTCAAAATAATGACTTTTTTTCCTAAGGTGGTAGGAATGAAACTCAGTGCGGGCTGGATGGGGTCCCCCCTGGGCACCGCAGACCTAAGCTTGTTTAACTCCTACCTCTTAAAGGGACCGAGAAAAAATGACCTTTTCTGCACTCCAATGTAAGTCAATGGGGCGATTTTTTGGCTATGTGCTAGAAATGAAATTCAGTGCGGATTGGATGACAGGCACCCTAGGCACCCAGGATCGGCTTTAGTTTCACGTGTATCTCTTAAGCCGGCAGAGAAAACCCACCTGATATGCGCTCCACACAATTGAATAGAGACGCCGTTGATTTTCTATGGGAATTGCAGAAATGACTTCTAAGCCTCAAAATAATGACTTTTTTTCCTAAGGTGGTAGGAATGAAACTCAGTGCGGGCTGGATGGGGTCCCCCCTGGGCACCGCAGACCTAAGCTTGTTTAACTCCTACCTCTTAAAGGGACCGAGAAAAAATGACCTTTTCTGCACTCCAATGTAAGTCAATGGGGCGATTTTTTGGCTATGTGCTAGAAATGAAATTCAGTGCGGATTGGATGACAGGCACCCTAGGCACCCAGGATCGGCTTTAGTTTCACGTGTATCTCTTAAGCCGGCAGAGAAAACCCACCTGATATGCGCTCCACACAATTGAATAGAGACGCCGTTGATTTTCTATGGGAATTGCAGAAATGACTTCTAAGCCTCAAAATAATGACTTTTTTTCCTAAGGTGGTAGGAATGAAACTCAGTGCGGGCTGGATGGGGTCCCCCCTGGGCACCGCAGACCTAAGCTTGTTTAACTCCTACCTCTTAAAGGGACCGAGAAAAAATGACCTTTTCTGCACTCCAATGTAAGTCAATGGGGCGATTTTTTGGCTATGTGCTAGAAATGAAATTCAGTGCGGATTGGATGACAGGCACCCTAGGCACCCAGGATCGGCTTTAGTTTCACGTGTATCTCTTAAGCCGGCAGAGAAAACCCACCTGATATGCGCTCCACACAATTGAATAGAGACGCCGTTGATTTTCTATGGGAATTGCAGAAATGACTTCTAAGCCTCAAAATAATGACTTTTTTTCCTAAGGTGGTAGGAATGAAACTCAGTGCGGGCTGGATGGGGTCCCCCCTGGGCACCGCAGACCTAAGCTTGTTTAACTCCTACCTCTTAAAGGGACCGAGAAAAAATGACCTTTTCTGCACTCCAATGTAAGTCAATGGGGCGATTTTTTGGCTATGTGCTAGAAATGAAATTCAGTGCGGATTGGATGACAGGCACCCTAGGCACCCAGGATCGGCTTTAGTTTCACGTGTATCTCTTAAGCCGGCAGAGAAAACCCACCTGATATGCGCTCCACACAATTGAATAGAGACGCCGTTGATTTTCTATGGGAATTGCAGAAATGACTTCTAAGCCTCAAAATAATGACTTTTTTTCCTAAGGTGGTAGGAATGAAACTCAGTGCGGGCTGGATGGGGTCCCCCCTGGGCACCGCAGACCTAAGCTTGTTTAACTCCTACCTCTTAAAGGGACCGAGAAAAAATGACCTTTTCTGCACTCCAATGTAAGTCAATGGGGCGATTTTTTGGCTATGTGCTAGAAATGAAATTCAGTGCGGATTGGATGACAGGCACCCTAGGCACCCAGGATCGGCTTTAGTTTCACGTGTATCTCTTAAGCCGGCAGAGAAAACCCACCTGATATGCGCTCCACACAATTGAATAGAGACGCCGTTGATTTTCTATGGGAATTGCAGAAATGACTTCTAAGCCTCAAAATAATGACTTTTTTTCCTAAGGTGGTAGGAATGAAACTCAGTGCGGGCTGGATGGGGTCCCCCCTGGGCACCGCAGACCTAAGCTTGTTTAACTCCTACCTCTTAAAGGGACCGAGAAAAAATGACCTTTTCTGCACTCCAATGTAAGTCAATGGGGCGATTTTTTGGCTATGTGCTAGAAATGAAATTCAGTGCGGATTGGATGACAGGCACCCTAGGCACCCAGGATCGGCTTTAGTTTCACGTGTATCTCTTAAGCCGGCAGAGAAAACCCACCTGATATGCGCTCCACACAATTGAATAGAGACGCCGTTGATTTTCTATGGGAATTGCAGAAATGACTTCTAAGCCTCAAAATAATGACTTTTTTTCCTAAGGTGGTAGGAATGAAACTCAGTGCGGGCTGGATGGGGTCCCCCCTGGGCACCGCAGACCTAAGCTTGTTTAACTCCTACCTCTTAAAGGGACCGAGAAAAAATGACCTTTTCTGCACTCCAATGTAAGTCAATGGGGCGATTTTTTGGCTATGTGCTAGAAATGAAATTCAGTGCGGATTGGATGACAGGCACCCTAGGCACCCAGGATCGGCTTTAGTTTCACGTGTATCTCTTAAGCCGGCAGAGAAAACCCACCTGATATGCGCTCCACACAATTGAATAGAGACGCCGTTGATTTTCTATGGGAATTGCAGAAATGACTTCTAAGCCTCAAAATAATGACTTTTTTTCCTAAGGTGGTAGGAATGAAACTCAGTGCGGGCTGGATGGGGTCCCCCCTGGGCACCGCAGACCTAAGCTTGTTTAACTCCTACCTCTTAAAGGGACCGAGAAAAAATGACCTTTTCTGCACTCCAATGTAAGTCAATGGGGCGATTTTTTGGCTATGTGCTAGAAATGAAATTCAGTGCGGATTGGATGACAGGCACCCTAGGCACCCAGGATCGGCTTTAGTTTCACGTGTATCTCTTAAGCCGGCAGAGAAAACCCACCTGATATGCGCTCCACACAATTGAATAGAGACGCCGTTGATTTTCTATGGGAATTGCAGAAATGACTTCTAAGCCTCAAAATAATGACTTTTTTTCCTAAGGTGGTAGGAATGAAACTCAGTGCGGGCTGGATGGGGTCCCCCCTGGGCACCGCAGACCTAAGCTTGTTTAACTCCTACCTCTTAAAGGGACCGAGAAAAAATGACCTTTTCTGCACTCCAATGTAAGTCAATGGGGCGATTTTTTGGCTATGTGCTAGAAATGAAATTCAGTGCGGATTGGATGACAGGCACCCTAGGCACCCAGGATCGGCTTTAGTTTCACGTGTATCTCTTAAGCCGGCAGAGAAAACCCACCTGATATGCGCTCCACACAATTGAATAGAGACGCCGTTGATTTTCTATGGGAATTGCAGAAATGACTTCTAAGCCTCAAAATAATGACTTTTTTTCCTAAGGTGGTAGGAATGAAACTCAGTGCGGGCTGGATGGGGTCCCCCCTGGGCACCGCAGACCTAAGCTTGTTTAACTCCTACCTCTTAAAGGGACCGAGAAAAAATGACCTTTTCTGCACTCCAATGTAAGTCAATGGGGCGATTTTTTGGCTATGTGCTAGAAATGAAATTCAGTGCGGATTGGATGACAGGCACCCTAGGCACCCAGGATCGGCTTTAGTTTCACGTGTATCTCTTAAGCCGGCAGAGAAAACCCACCTGATATGCGCTCCACACAATTGAATAGAGACGCCGTTGATTTTCTATGGGAATTGCAGAAATGACTTCTAAGCCTCAAAATAATGACTTTTTTTCCTAAGGTGGTAGGAATGAAACTCAGTGCGGGCTGGATGGGGTCCCCCCTGGGCACCGCAGACCTAAGCTTGTTTAACTCCTACCTCTTAAAGGGACCGAGAAAAAATGACCTTTTCTGCACTCCAATGTAAGTCAATGGGGCGATTTTTTGGCTATGTGCTAGAAATGAAATTCAGTGCGGATTGGATGACAGGCACCCTAGGCACCCAGGATCGGCTTTAGTTTCACGTGTATCTCTTAAGCCGGCAGAGAAAACCCACCTGATATGCGCTCCACACAATTGAATAGAGACGCCGTTGATTTTCTATGGGAATTGCAGAAATGACTTCTAAGCCTCAAAATAATGACTTTTTTTCCTAAGGTGGTAGGAATGAAACTCAGTGCGGGCTGGATGGGGTCCCCCCTGGGCACCGCAGACCTAAGCTTGTTTAACTCCTACCTCTTAAAGGGACCGAGAAAAAATGACCTTTTCTGCACTCCAATGTAAGTCAATGGGGCGATTTTTTGGCTATGTGCTAGAAATGAAATTCAGTGCGGATTGGATGACAGGCACCCTAGGCACCCAGGATCGGCTTTAGTTTCACGTGTATCTCTTAAGCCGGCAGAGAAAACCCACCTGATATGCGCTCCACACAATTGAATAGAGACGCCGTTGATTTTCTATGGGAATTGCAGAAATGACTTCTAAGCCTCAAAATAATGACTTTTTTTCCTAAGGTGGTAGGAATGAAACTCAGTGCGGGCTGGATGGGGTCCCCCCTGGGCACCGCAGACCTAAGCTTGTTTAACTCCTACCTCTTAAAGGGACCGAGAAAAAATGACCTTTTCTGCACTCCAATGTAAGTCAATGGGGCGATTTTTTGGCTATGTGCTAGAAATGAAATTCAGTGCGGATTGGATGACAGGCACCCTAGGCACCCAGGATCGGCTTTAGTTTCACGTGTATCTCTTAAGCCGGCAGAGAAAACCCACCTGATATGCGCTCCACACAATTGAATAGAGACGCCGTTGATTTTCTATGGGAATTGCAGAAATGACTTCTAAGCCTCAAAATAATGACTTTTTTTCCTAAGGTGGTAGGAATGAAACTCAGTGCGGGCTGGATGGGGTCCCCCCTGGGCACCGCAGACCTAAGCTTGTTTAACTCCTACCTCTTAAAGGGACCGAGAAAAAATGACCTTTTCTGCACTCCAATGTAAGTCAATGGGGCGATTTTTTGGCTATGTGCTAGAAATGAAATTCAGTGCGGATTGGATGACAGGCACCCTAGGCACCCAGGATCGGCTTTAGTTTCACGTGTATCTCTTAAGCCGGCAGAGAAAACCCACCTGATATGCGCTCCACACAATTGAATAGAGACGCCGTTGATTTTCTATGGGAATTGCAGAAATGACTTCTAAGCCTCAAAATAATGACTTTTTTTCCTAAGGTGGTAGGAATGAAACTCAGTGCGGGCTGGATGGGGTCCCCCCTGGGCACCGCAGACCTAAGCTTGTTTAACTCCTACCTCTTAAAGGGACCGAGAAAAAATGACCTTTTCTGCACTCCAATGTAAGTCAATGGGGCGATTTTTTGGCTATGTGCTAGAAATGAAATTCAGTGCGGATTGGATGACAGGCACCCTAGGCACCCAGGATCGGCTTTAGTTTCACGTGTATCTCTTAAGCCGGCAGAGAAAACCCACCTGATATGCGCTCCACACAATTGAATAGAGACGCCGTTGATTTTCTATGGGAATTGCAGAAATGACTTCTAAGCCTCAAAATAATGACTTTTTTTCCTAAGGTGGTAGGAATGAAACTCAGTGCGGGCTGGATGGGGTCCCCCCTGGGCACCGCAGACCTAAGCTTGTTTAACTCCTACCTCTTAAAGGGACCGAGAAAAAATGACCTTTTCTGCACTCCAATGTAAGTCAATGGGGCGATTTTTTGGCTATGTGCTAGAAATGAAATTCAGTGCGGATTGGATGACAGGCACCCTAGGCACCCAGGATCGGCTTTAGTTTCACGTGTATCTCTTAAGCCGGCAGAGAAAACCCACCTGATATGCGCTCCACACAATTGAATAGAGACGCCGTTGATTTTCTATGGGAATTGCAGAAATGACTTCTAAGCCTCAAAATAATGACTTTTTTTCCTAAGGTGGTAGGAATGAAACTCAGTGCGGGCTGGATGGGGTCCCCCCTGGGCACCGCAGACCTAAGCTTGTTTAACTCCTACCTCTTAAAGGGACCGAGAAAAAATGACCTTTTCTGCACTCCAATGTAAGTCAATGGGGCGATTTTTTGGCTATGTGCTAGAAATGAAATTCAGTGCGGATTGGATGACAGGCACCCTAGGCACCCAGGATCGGCTTTAGTTTCACGTGTATCTCTTAAGCCGGCAGAGAAAACCCACCTGATATGCGCTCCACACAATTGAATAGAGACGCCGTTGATTTTCTATGGGAATTGCAGAAATGACTTCTAAGCCTCAAAATAATGACTTTTTTTCCTAAGGTGGTAGGAATGAAACTCAGTGCGGGCTGGATGGGGTCCCCCCTGGGCACCGCAGACCTAAGCTTGTTTAACTCCTACCTCTTAAAGGGACCGAGAAAAAATGACCTTTTCTGCACTCCAATGTAAGTCAATGGGGCGATTTTTTGGCTATGTGCTAGAAATGAAATTCAGTGCGGATTGGATGACAGGCACCCTAGGCACCCAGGATCGGCTTTAGTTTCACGTGTATCTCTTAAGCCGGCAGAGAAAACCCACCTGATATGCGCTCCACACAATTGAATAGAGACGCCGTTGATTTTCTATGGGAATTGCAGAAATGACTTCTAAGCCTCAAAATAATGACTTTTTTTCCTAAGGTGGTAGGAATGAAACTCAGTGCGGGCTGGATGGGGTCCCCCCTGGGCACCGCAGACCTAAGCTTGTTTAACTCCTACCTCTTAAAGGGACCGAGAAAAAATGACCTTTTCTGCACTCCAATGTAAGTCAATGGGGCGATTTTTTGGCTATGTGCTAGAAATGAAATTCAGTGCGGATTGGATGACAGGCACCCTAGGCACCCAGGATCGGCTTTAGTTTCACGTGTATCTCTTAAGCCGGCAGAGAAAACCCACCTGATATGCGCTCCACACAATTGAATAGAGACGCCGTTGATTTTCTATGGGAATTGCAGAAATGACTTCTAAGCCTCAAAATAATGACTTTTTTTCCTAAGGTGGTAGGAATGAAACTCAGTGCGGGCTGGATGGGGTCCCCCCTGGGCACCGCAGACCTAAGCTTGTTTAACTCCTACCTCTTAAAGGGACCGAGAAAAAATGACCTTTTCTGCACTCCAATGTAAGTCAATGGGGCGATTTTTTGGCTATGTGCTAGAAATGAAATTCAGTGCGGATTGGATGACAGGCACCCTAGGCACCCAGGATCGGCTTTAGTTTCACGTGTATCTCTTAAGCCGGCAGAGAAAACCCACCTGATATGCGCTCCACACAATTGAATAGAGACGCCGTTGATTTTCTATGGGAATTGCAGAAATGACTTCTAAGCCTCAAAATAATGACTTTTTTTCCTAAGGTGGTAGGAATGAAACTCAGTGCGGGCTGGATGGGGTCCCCCCTGGGCACCGCAGACCTAAGCTTGTTTAACTCCTACCTCTTAAAGGGACCGAGAAAAAATGACCTTTTCTGCACTCCAATGTAAGTCAATGGGGCGATTTTTTGGCTATGTGCTAGAAATGAAATTCAGTGCGGATTGGATGACAGGCACCCTAGGCACCCAGGATCGGCTTTAGTTTCACGTGTATCTCTTAAGCCGGCAGAGAAAACCCACCTGATATGCGCTCCACACAATTGAATAGAGACGCCGTTGATTTTCTATGGGAATTGCAGAAATGACTTCTAAGCCTCAAAATAATGACTTTTTTTCCTAAGGTGGTAGGAATGAAACTCAGTGCGGGCTGGATGGGGTCCCCCCTGGGCACCGCAGACCTAAGCTTGTTTAACTCCTACCTCTTAAAGGGACCGAGAAAAAATGACCTTTTCTGCACTCCAATGTAAGTCAATGGGGCGATTTTTTGGCTATGTGCTAGAAATGAAATTCAGTGCGGATTGGATGACAGGCACCCTAGGCACCCAGGATCGGCTTTAGTTTCACGTGTATCTCTTAAGCCGGCAGAGAAAACCCACCTGATATGCGCTCCACACAATTGAATAGAGACGCCGTTGATTTTCTATGGGAATTGCAGAAATGACTTCTAAGCCTCAAAATAATGACTTTTTTTCCTAAGGTGGTAGGAATGAAACTCAGTGCGGGCTGGATGGGGTCCCCCCTGGGCACCGCAGACCTAAGCTTGTTTAACTCCTACCTCTTAAAGGGACCGAGAAAAAATGACCTTTTCTGCACTCCAATGTAAGTCAATGGGGCGATTTTTTGGCTATGTGCTAGAAATGAAATTCAGTGCGGATTGGATGACAGGCACCCTAGGCACCCAGGATCGGCTTTAGTTTCACGTGTATCTCTTAAGCCGGCAGAGAAAACCCACCTGATATGCGCTCCACACAATTGAATAGAGACGCCGTTGATTTTCTATGGGAATTGCAGAAATGACTTCTAAGCCTCAAAATAATGACTTTTTTTCCTAAGGTGGTAGGAATGAAACTCAGTGCGGGCTGGATGGGGTCCCCCCTGGGCACCGCAGACCTAAGCTTGTTTAACTCCTACCTCTTAAAGGGACCGAGAAAAAATGACCTTTTCTGCACTCCAATGTAAGTCAATGGGGCGATTTTTTGGCTATGTGCTAGAAATGAAATTCAGTGCGGATTGGATGACAGGCACCCTAGGCACCCAGGATCGGCTTTAGTTTCACGTGTATCTCTTAAGCCGGCAGAGAAAACCCACCTGATATGCGCTCCACACAATTGAATAGAGACGCCGTTGATTTTCTATGGGAATTGCAGAAATGACTTCTAAGCCTCAAAATAATGACTTTTTTTCCTAAGGTGGTAGGAATGAAACTCAGTGCGGGCTGGATGGGGTCCCCCCTGGGCACCGCAGACCTAAGCTTGTTTAACTCCTACCTCTTAAAGGGACCGAGAAAAAATGACCTTTTCTGCACTCCAATGTAAGTCAATGGGGCGATTTTTTGGCTATGTGCTAGAAATGAAATTCAGTGCGGATTGGATGACAGGCACCCTAGGCACCCAGGATCGGCTTTAGTTTCACGTGTATCTCTTAAGCCGGCAGAGAAAACCCACCTGATATGCGCTCCACACAATTGAATAGAGACGCCGTTGATTTTCTATGGGAATTGCAGAAATGACTTCTAAGCCTCAAAATAATGACTTTTTTTCCTAAGGTGGTAGGAATGAAACTCAGTGCGGGCTGGATGGGGTCCCCCCTGGGCACCGCAGACCTAAGCTTGTTTAACTCCTACCTCTTAAAGGGACCGAGAAAAAATGACCTTTTCTGCACTCCAATGTAAGTCAATGGGGCGATTTTTTGGCTATGTGCTAGAAATGAAATTCAGTGCGGATTGGATGACAGGCACCCTAGGCACCCAGGATCGGCTTTAGTTTCACGTGTATCTCTTAAGCCGGCAGAGAAAACCCACCTGATATGCGCTCCACACAATTGAATAGAGACGCCGTTGATTTTCTATGGGAATTGCAGAAATGACTTCTAAGCCTCAAAATAATGACTTTTTTTCCTAAGGTGGTAGGAATGAAACTCAGTGCGGGCTGGATGGGGTCCCCCCTGGGCACCGCAGACCTAAGCTTGTTTAACTCCTACCTCTTAAAGGGACCGAGAAAAAATGACCTTTTCTGCACTCCAATGTAAGTCAATGGGGCGATTTTTTGGCTATGTGCTAGAAATGAAATTCAGTGCGGATTGGATGACAGGCACCCTAGGCACCCAGGATCGGCTTTAGTTTCACGTGTATCTCTTAAGCCGGCAGAGAAAACCCACCTGATATGCGCTCCACACAATTGAATAGAGACGCCGTTGATTTTCTATGGGAATTGCAGAAATGACTTCTAAGCCTCAAAATAATGACTTTTTTTCCTAAGGTGGTAGGAATGAAACTCAGTGCGGGCTGGATGGGGTCCCCCCTGGGCACCGCAGACCTAAGCTTGTTTAACTCCTACCTCTTAAAGGGACCGAGAAAAAATGACCTTTTCTGCACTCCAATGTAAGTCAATGGGGCGATTTTTTGGCTATGTGCTAGAAATGAAATTCAGTGCGGATTGGATGACAGGCACCCTAGGCACCCAGGATCGGCTTTAGTTTCACGTGTATCTCTTAAGCCGGCAGAGAAAACCCACCTGATATGCGCTCCACACAATTGAATAGAGACGCCGTTGATTTTCTATGGGAATTGCAGAAATGACTTCTAAGCCTCAAAATAATGACTTTTTTTCCTAAGGTGGTAGGAATGAAACTCAGTGCGGGCTGGATGGGGTCCCCCCTGGGCACCGCAGACCTAAGCTTGTTTAACTCCTACCTCTTAAAGGGACCGAGAAAAAATGACCTTTTCTGCACTCCAATGTAAGTCAATGGGGCGATTTTTTGGCTATGTGCTAGAAATGAAATTCAGTGCGGATTGGATGACAGGCACCCTAGGCACCCAGGATCGGCTTTAGTTTCACGTGTATCTCTTAAGCCGGCAGAGAAAACCCACCTGATATGCGCTCCACACAATTGAATAGAGACGCCGTTGATTTTCTATGGGAATTGCAGAAATGACTTCTAAGCCTCAAAATAATGACTTTTTTTCCTAAGGTGGTAGGAATGAAACTCAGTGCGGGCTGGATGGGGTCCCCCCTGGGCACCGCAGACCTAAGCTTGTTTAACTCCTACCTCTTAAAGGGACCGAGAAAAAATGACCTTTTCTGCACTCCAATGTAAGTCAATGGGGCGATTTTTTGGCTATGTGCTAGAAATGAAATTCAGTGCGGATTGGATGACAGGCACCCTAGGCACCCAGGATCGGCTTTAGTTTCACGTGTATCTCTTAAGCCGGCAGAGAAAACCCACCTGATATGCGCTCCACACAATTGAATAGAGACGCCGTTGATTTTCTATGGGAATTGCAGAAATGACTTCTAAGCCTCAAAATAATGACTTTTTTTCCTAAGGTGGTAGGAATGAAACTCAGTGCGGGCTGGATGGGGTCCCCCCTGGGCACCGCAGACCTAAGCTTGTTTAACTCCTACCTCTTAAAGGGACCGAGAAAAAATGACCTTTTCTGCACTCCAATGTAAGTCAATGGGGCGATTTTTTGGCTATGTGCTAGAAATGAAATTCAGTGCGGATTGGATGACAGGCACCCTAGGCACCCAGGATCGGCTTTAGTTTCACGTGTATCTCTTAAGCCGGCAGAGAAAACCCACCTGATATGCGCTCCACACAATTGAATAGAGACGCCGTTGATTTTCTATGGGAATTGCAGAAATGACTTCTAAGCCTCAAAATAATGACTTTTTTTCCTAAGGTGGTAGGAATGAAACTCAGTGCGGGCTGGATGGGGTCCCCCCTGGGCACCGCAGACCTAAGCTTGTTTAACTCCTACCTCTTAAAGGGACCGAGAAAAAATGACCTTTTCTGCACTCCAATGTAAGTCAATGGGGCGATTTTTTGGCTATGTGCTAGAAATGAAATTCAGTGCGGATTGGATGACAGGCACCCTAGGCACCCAGGATCGGCTTTAGTTTCACGTGTATCTCTTAAGCCGGCAGAGAAAACCCACCTGATATGCGCTCCACACAATTGAATAGAGACGCCGTTGATTTTCTATGGGAATTGCAGAAATGACTTCTAAGCCTCAAAATAATGACTTTTTTTCCTAAGGTGGTAGGAATGAAACTCAGTGCGGGCTGGATGGGGTCCCCCCTGGGCACCGCAGACCTAAGCTTGTTTAACTCCTACCTCTTAAAGGGACCGAGAAAAAATGACCTTTTCTGCACTCCAATGTAAGTCAATGGGGCGATTTTTTGGCTATGTGCTAGAAATGAAATTCAGTGCGGATTGGATGACAGGCACCCTAGGCACCCAGGATCGGCTTTAGTTTCACGTGTATCTCTTAAGCCGGCAGAGAAAACCCACCTGATATGCGCTCCACACAATTGAATAGAGACGCCGTTGATTTTCTATGGGAATTGCAGAAATGACTTCTAAGCCTCAAAATAATGACTTTTTTTCCTAAGGTGGTAGGAATGAAACTCAGTGCGGGCTGGATGGGGTCCCCCCTGGGCACCGCAGACCTAAGCTTGTTTAACTCCTACCTCTTAAAGGGACCGAGAAAAAATGACCTTTTCTGCACTCCAATGTAAGTCAATGGGGCGATTTTTTGGCTATGTGCTAGAAATGAAATTCAGTGCGGATTGGATGACAGGCACCCTAGGCACCCAGGATCGGCTTTAGTTTCACGTGTATCTCTTAAGCCGGCAGAGAAAACCCACCTGATATGCGCTCCACACAATTGAATAGAGACGCCGTTGATTTTCTATGGGAATTGCAGAAATGACTTCTAAGCCTCAAAATAATGACTTTTTTTCCTAAGGTGGTAGGAATGAAACTCAGTGCGGGCTGGATGGGGTCCCCCCTGGGCACCGCAGACCTAAGCTTGTTTAACTCCTACCTCTTAAAGGGACCGAGAAAAAATGACCTTTTCTGCACTCCAATGTAAGTCAATGGGGCGATTTTTTGGCTATGTGCTAGAAATGAAATTCAGTGCGGATTGGATGACAGGCACCCTAGGCACCCAGGATCGGCTTTAGTTTCACGTGTATCTCTTAAGCCGGCAGAGAAAACCCACCTGATATGCGCTCCACACAATTGAATAGAGACGCCGTTGATTTTCTATGGGAATTGCAGAAATGACTTCTAAGCCTCAAAATAATGACTTTTTTTCCTAAGGTGGTAGGAATGAAACTCAGTGCGGGCTGGATGGGGTCCCCCCTGGGCACCGCAGACCTAAGCTTGTTTAACTCCTACCTCTTAAAGGGACCGAGAAAAAATGACCTTTTCTGCACTCCAATGTAAGTCAATGGGGCGATTTTTTGGCTATGTGCTAGAAATGAAATTCAGTGCGGATTGGATGACAGGCACCCTAGGCACCCAGGATCGGCTTTAGTTTCACGTGTATCTCTTAAGCCGGCAGAGAAAACCCACCTGATATGCGCTCCACACAATTGAATAGAGACGCCGTTGATTTTCTATGGGAATTGCAGAAATGACTTCTAAGCCTCAAAATAATGACTTTTTTTCCTAAGGTGGTAGGAATGAAACTCAGTGCGGGCTGGATGGGGTCCCCCCTGGGCACCGCAGACCTAAGCTTGTTTAACTCCTACCTCTTAAAGGGACCGAGAAAAAATGACCTTTTCTGCACTCCAATGTAAGTCAATGGGGCGATTTTTTGGCTATGTGCTAGAAATGAAATTCAGTGCGGATTGGATGACAGGCACCCTAGGCACCCAGGATCGGCTTTAGTTTCACGTGTATCTCTTAAGCCGGCAGAGAAAACCCACCTGATATGCGCTCCACACAATTGAATAGAGACGCCGTTGATTTTCTATGGGAATTGCAGAAATGACTTCTAAGCCTCAAAATAATGACTTTTTTTCCTAAGGTGGTAGGAATGAAACTCAGTGCGGGCTGGATGGGGTCCCCCCTGGGCACCGCAGACCTAAGCTTGTTTAACTCCTACCTCTTAAAGGGACCGAGAAAAAATGACCTTTTCTGCACTCCAATGTAAGTCAATGGGGCGATTTTTTGGCTATGTGCTAGAAATGAAATTCAGTGCGGATTGGATGACAGGCACCCTAGGCACCCAGGATCGGCTTTAGTTTCACGTGTATCTCTTAAGCCGGCAGAGAAAACCCACCTGATATGCGCTCCACACAATTGAATAGAGACGCCGTTGATTTTCTATGGGAATTGCAGAAATGACTTCTAAGCCTCAAAATAATGACTTTTTTTCCTAAGGTGGTAGGAATGAAACTCAGTGCGGGCTGGATGGGGTCCCCCCTGGGCACCGCAGACCTAAGCTTGTTTAACTCCTACCTCTTAAAGGGACCGAGAAAAAATGACCTTTTCTGCACTCCAATGTAAGTCAATGGGGCGATTTTTTGGCTATGTGCTAGAAATGAAATTCAGTGCGGATTGGATGACAGGCACCCTAGGCACCCAGGATCGGCTTTAGTTTCACGTGTATCTCTTAAGCCGGCAGAGAAAACCCACCTGATATGCGCTCCACACAATTGAATAGAGACGCCGTTGATTTTCTATGGGAATTGCAGAAATGACTTCTAAGCCTCAAAATAATGACTTTTTTTCCTAAGGTGGTAGGAATGAAACTCAGTGCGGGCTGGATGGGGTCCCCCCTGGGCACCGCAGACCTAAGCTTGTTTAACTCCTACCTCTTAAAGGGACCGAGAAAAAATGACCTTTTCTGCACTCCAATGTAAGTCAATGGGGCGATTTTTTGGCTATGTGCTAGAAATGAAATTCAGTGCGGATTGGATGACAGGCACCCTAGGCACCCAGGATCGGCTTTAGTTTCACGTGTATCTCTTAAGCCGGCAGAGAAAACCCACCTGATATGCGCTCCACACAATTGAATAGAGACGCCGTTGATTTTCTATGGGAATTGCAGAAATGACTTCTAAGCCTCAAAATAATGACTTTTTTTCCTAAGGTGGTAGGAATGAAACTCAGTGCGGGCTGGATGGGGTCCCCCCTGGGCACCGCAGACCTAAGCTTGTTTAACTCCTACCTCTTAAAGGGACCGAGAAAAAATGACCTTTTCTGCACTCCAATGTAAGTCAATGGGGCGATTTTTTGGCTATGTGCTAGAAATGAAATTCAGTGCGGATTGGATGACAGGCACCCTAGGCACCCAGGATCGGCTTTAGTTTCACGTGTATCTCTTAAGCCGGCAGAGAAAACCCACCTGATATGCGCTCCACACAATTGAATAGAGACGCCGTTGATTTTCTATGGGAATTGCAGAAATGACTTCTAAGCCTCAAAATAATGACTTTTTTTCCTAAGGTGGTAGGAATGAAACTCAGTGCGGGCTGGATGGGGTCCCCCCTGGGCACCGCAGACCTAAGCTTGTTTAACTCCTACCTCTTAAAGGGACCGAGAAAAAATGACCTTTTCTGCACTCCAATGTAAGTCAATGGGGCGATTTTTTGGCTATGTGCTAGAAATGAAATTCAGTGCGGATTGGATGACAGGCACCCTAGGCACCCAGGATCGGCTTTAGTTTCACGTGTATCTCTTAAGCCGGCAGAGAAAACCCACCTGATATGCGCTCCACACAATTGAATAGAGACGCCGTTGATTTTCTATGGGAATTGCAGAAATGACTTCTAAGCCTCAAAATAATGACTTTTTTTCCTAAGGTGGTAGGAATGAAACTCAGTGCGGGCTGGATGGGGTCCCCCCTGGGCACCGCAGACCTAAGCTTGTTTAACTCCTACCTCTTAAAGGGACCGAGAAAAAATGACCTTTTCTGCACTCCAATGTAAGTCAATGGGGCGATTTTTTGGCTATGTGCTAGAAATGAAATTCAGTGCGGATTGGATGACAGGCACCCTAGGCACCCAGGATCGGCTTTAGTTTCACGTGTATCTCTTAAGCCGGCAGAGAAAACCCACCTGATATGCGCTCCACACAATTGAATAGAGACGCCGTTGATTTTCTATGGGAATTGCAGAAATGACTTCTAAGCCTCAAAATAATGACTTTTTTTCCTAAGGTGGTAGGAATGAAACTCAGTGCGGGCTGGATGGGGTCCCCCCTGGGCACCGCAGACCTAAGCTTGTTTAACTCCTACCTCTTAAAGGGACCGAGAAAAAATGACCTTTTCTGCACTCCAATGTAAGTCAATGGGGCGATTTTTTGGCTATGTGCTAGAAATGAAATTCAGTGCGGATTGGATGACAGGCACCCTAGGCACCCAGGATCGGCTTTAGTTTCACGTGTATCTCTTAAGCCGGCAGAGAAAACCCACCTGATATGCGCTCCACACAATTGAATAGAGACGCCGTTGATTTTCTATGGGAATTGCAGAAATGACTTCTAAGCCTCAAAATAATGACTTTTTTTCCTAAGGTGGTAGGAATGAAACTCAGTGCGGGCTGGATGGGGTCCCCCCTGGGCACCGCAGACCTAAGCTTGTTTAACTCCTACCTCTTAAAGGGACCGAGAAAAAATGACCTTTTCTGCACTCCAATGTAAGTCAATGGGGCGATTTTTTGGCTATGTGCTAGAAATGAAATTCAGTGCGGATTGGATGACAGGCACCCTAGGCACCCAGGATCGGCTTTAGTTTCACGTGTATCTCTTAAGCCGGCAGAGAAAACCCACCTGATATGCGCTCCACACAATTGAATAGAGACGCCGTTGATTTTCTATGGGAATTGCAGAAATGACTTCTAAGCCTCAAAATAATGACTTTTTTTCCTAAGGTGGTAGGAATGAAACTCAGTGCGGGCTGGATGGGGTCCCCCCTGGGCACCGCAGACCTAAGCTTGTTTAACTCCTACCTCTTAAAGGGACCGAGAAAAAATGACCTTTTCTGCACTCCAATGTAAGTCAATGGGGCGATTTTTTGGCTATGTGCTAGAAATGAAATTCAGTGCGGATTGGATGACAGGCACCCTAGGCACCCAGGATCGGCTTTAGTTTCACGTGTATCTCTTAAGCCGGCAGAGAAAACCCACCTGATATGCGCTCCACACAATTGAATAGAGACGCCGTTGATTTTCTATGGGAATTGCAGAAATGACTTCTAAGCCTCAAAATAATGACTTTTTTTCCTAAGGTGGTAGGAATGAAACTCAGTGCGGGCTGGATGGGGTCCCCCCTGGGCACCGCAGACCTAAGCTTGTTTAACTCCTACCTCTTAAAGGGACCGAGAAAAAATGACCTTTTCTGCACTCCAATGTAAGTCAATGGGGCGATTTTTTGGCTATGTGCTAGAAATGAAATTCAGTGCGGATTGGATGACAGGCACCCTAGGCACCCAGGATCGCATTAGTTTCACGTGTATCTCTTAAGCCGGCAGAGAAAACCCACCTGATATGCGCTCCACACAATGAATTAGAGACGCCGTTGATTTTCTATGGGAATGCAGAAATGACTTCTAAGCCTCAAATAATGACTTTTTTTTCCTAAGGTGGTAGGAATGAAACTCAGTGCGGGCTGGATGGGGTCCCCCCTGGGCACCGCAGACCTAAGCTTGTTTAACTCCTACCTCTTAAAGGGACCGAGAAAAAATGACCTTTCTGCACTCCAATGTAAGTCAATGGGGCGATTTTTTGGCTATGTGCTAGAAATGAAATTGAGTGCGGATTGGATGACAGGCACCCTAGGCACCCAGGATCGGCTTTAGTTTCACGTGTAATCTCTTAAGCCGGCAGAGAAAACCCACCTGATATGCGCTCCACACAATTGAATTAGAGACGCCGTTGATTTTCTATGGGAATTGCAGAAATGACTTCTAAGCCTCAAAATAATGACTTTTTTTCCTAAGGTGGTAGGAATGAAACTCAGTGCGGGCTGGATTGGGTCCCCCTGGGCACCGCAGACCTAAGCTTGTTTAACTCCTACCTCTTAAAGGGACCGAGAAAAAATGACCTTTTCTGCACTCCAATGTAAGTCAATGGGGCGATTTTTTGGCTATGTGCTAGAAATGAAATTCAGTGCGGATTGGATGACAGGCACCCTAGGCACCCAGGATCGGCTTTAGTTTCACGTGTATCTCTTAAGCCGGCAGAGAAAATCCACCTGATAGCGCTCCACACAATTGAATAGAGACGCCATTGATTTTCTATGGGAATTGCAGAAATGACTTCTAAGCCTCAAAATAATGACTTTTTTTCCTAAGGTGGTAGGAATGAAAAATCAGTGTGGGCTGGATGGGGTCCCCCCTGGGCACCGCAGACCTAAGCTTGTTTAACTCCTACCTCTTAAAGGGACCGAGAAAAAAATGACCTTTTCTGCACTCCAATGTAAGTCAATGGGGCGATTTTTTGGCTATGTGCTAGAAATGAAATTCAGTGCGGATTGGATGACAGGCACCCTAGGCACCCAGGATCGGCTTTAGTTTCACGTGTATCTCTTAAGCCGGCAGAGAAAACCCACCTGATATGCGCTCCACACAATTGAATTAGAGACGCCGTTGATTTTCTATGGGAATTGCAGAAATGACTTCTAAGCCTCAAAATAATGACTTTTTTTCCTAAGGTGGTAGGAATGAAAACTCAGTGCGGGCTGGATGGGGTCCCCCCTGGGCACCGCAGACCTAAGCTTGTTTAACTCCTACCTCCTTAGGGACCGAGAAAAAAATGACCTTTTCTGCACTTCCAATGTAAGTCAATGGGGCGATTTTTTGGCTATGTGCTAGAAATGAAATTCATGTGCGGATTGGATGACAGGCACCCTAGGCACCCAGGATCGGCTTTAGTTTCACGTGTATCTCTTAAGCCGGCAGAGAAAACCCACCTGATATGCGCTCCACACAATTGAATAGAGACGCCGTTGATTTTCTATGGGAATTGCAGAAATGACTTCTAAGCCTCAAAATAATGACTTTTTTTCCTAAGGTGGTAGGAATGAAACTCAGTGCGGGCTGGATGGGGTCCCCCCTGGGCACCGCAGACCTAAGCTTGTTTAACTCCTACCTCTTAAAGGGACCGAGAAAAAATGACCTTTCTGCACTCCAATGTAAGTCAATGGGGCGATTTTTTTGGCTATGTGCTAGAAATGAAATTCAGTGCGGATTGGATGACAGGCACCCTAGGCACCCAGGATCGGCTTTAGTTTCACGTGTATCTCTTAAGCCGGCAGAGAAAACCCACCTGATATGCGCTCCACACAATTGAATTAGAGACGCCGTTGATTTTCTATGGGAATTGCAGAAATGACTTCTAAGCCTCAAAATAATGACTTTTTTTCCTAAGGTGGTAGGAATGAAACTCAGTGCGGGCTGGATGGGGTCCCCCCTGGGCACCGCAGACCTAAGCTTGTTTAACTCCTACCTCTTAAAGGGACCGAGAAAAAATGACCTTTTCTGCACTCCAATGTAAGTCAATGGGGCGATTTTTTGGCTATGTGCTAGAAATGAAATTCAGTGCGGATTGGATGACAGGCACCCTAGGCACCCAGGATCGGCTTTAGTTTCACGTGTATCTCTTAAGCCGGCAGAGAAAATCCACCTGATATGCGCTCCACACAATTGAATAGAGACGCCATTGATTTTCTATGGGAATTGCAGAAATGTCTTCTAAGCCTCAAAATAATGACTTTTTTTTCCTAAGGTGGTAGGAATGAAACTCAGTGTGGGCTGGATGGGGTCCCCCCTGGGCACCGCAGACCTAAGCTTGTTTAACTCCTACCTCTTAAAGGGACCGAGAAAAAATGACCTTTTCTGCACTCCAATGTAAGTCAATGGGGCGATTTTTTGGCTATGTGCTAGAAATGAAATTCAGTGCGGATTGGATGACAGGCACCCTAGGCACCCAGGATCAGCTTTAGTTTCACGTGTATCTCTTAAGCCGGCAGAGAAAACCCACCTGATATGCGCTCCACACAATTGAATTAGAGACGCCGTTGATTTTCTATGGGAATTGCAGAAATGACTTCTAAGCCTCAAAATAATGACTTTTTTTCCTAAGGTGGTAGGAATGAAACTCAGTGCGGGCTGGATGGGGTCCCCCCTGGGCACCGCAGACCTAAGCTTGTTTAACTCCTACCTCTTAAAGGGACCGAGAAAAAATGACCTTTTCTGCACTCCAATGTAAGTCAATGGGGCGATTTTTTGGCTATGTGCTAGAAATGAAATTCAGTGCGGATTGGATGACAGGCACCCTAGGCACCCAGGATCGGCTTTAGTTTCACGTGTATCTCTTAAGCCGGCAGAGAAAACCCACCTGATATGCGCTCCACACAATTGAATTAGAGACGCCGTTGATTTTCTATGGGAATTGCAGAAATGACTTCTAAGCCTCAAAATAATGACTTTTTTTCCTAAGGTGGTAGGAATGAAACTCAGTGCGGGCTGGATGGGGTCCCCCCTGGGCACCGCAGACCTAAGCTTGTTTAACTCCTACCTCTTAAAGGGACCGAGAAAAAATGACCTTTTCTGCACTCCAATGTAAGTCAATGGGGCGATTTTTTGGCTATGTGCTAGAAATGAAATTCAGTGCGGATTGGATGACAGGCACCCTAGGCACCCAGGATCGGCTTTAGTTTCACGTGTATCTCTTAAGCCGGCAGAGAAAATCCACCTGATATGCGCTCCACACAATTGAATAGAGACGCCAGTTGATTTTCTATGGGAATTGCAGAAATGACTTCTAAGCCTCAAAATAATGACTTTTTTTCCTAAGGTGGTAGGAATGAAACTCAGTGCGGGCTGGATGGGGTCCCCCCTGGGCACCGCAGACCTAAGCTTGTTTAACTCCTACCTCTTAAAGGGACCGAGAAAAAATGACCTTTTCTGCACTCCAATGTAAGTCAATGGGGCGATTTTTTGGCTATGTGCTAGAAATGAAATTCAGTGCGGATTGGATGACAGGCACCCTAGGCACCCAGGATCGGCTTTAGTTTCACGTGTATCTCTTAAGCCGGCAGAGAAAATCCCACCTGATATGCGCTCCACACAATTGAATAGAGACGCCATTGATTTTCTATGGGAATTGCAGAAATGACTTCTAAGCCTCAAAATAATGACTTTTTTTCCTAAGGTGGTAGGAATGAAACTCAGTGCGGGCTGGATGGGGTCCCCCCTGGGCACCGCAGACCTAAGCTTGTTTAACTCCTACCTCTTAAAGGGACCGAGAAAAAATGACCTTTTCTGCACTCCAATGTAAGTCAATGGGGCGATTTTTTTGGCTATGTGCTAGAAATGAAATTCAGTGCGGATTGGATGACAGGCACCCTAGGCACCCAGGATCGGCTTTAGTTTCACGTGTATCTCTTAAGGCGGCAGAGAAAATCCACCTGATATGCGCTCCACACAATTGAATAGAGACGCCATTGATTTTCTATGGGAATTGCAGAAATGACTTCTAAGCCTCAAAATAATGACTTTTTTTCCTAAGGTGGTAGGAATGAAACTCAGTGCGGGCTGGATGGGGTCCCCCCTGGGCACCGCAGACCTAAGCTTGTTTAACTCCTACCTCTTAAAGGGACCGAGAAAAAATGACCTTTTCTGCACTCCAATGTAAGTCAATGGGGCGATTTTTTTGGCTATGTGCTAGAAATGAAATTCAGTGCGGATTGGATGACAGGCACCCTAGGCACCCAGGATCAGCTTTAGTTTCACGTGTATCTCTTAAGCCGGCAGAGAAAACCCACCTGATATGCGCTCCACACAATTGAATTAGAGACGCCGTTGATTTTCTATGGGAATTGCAGAAATGACTTCTAAGCCTCAAAATAATGACTTTTTTTCCTAAGGTGGTAGGAATGAAACTCAGTGCGGGCTGGATGGGGTCCCCCCTGGGCACCGCAGACCTAAGCTTGTTTAACTCCTACCTCTTAAAGGGACCGAGAAAAAATGACCTTTTCTGCACTCCAATGTAAGTCAATGGGGCGATTTTTTGGCTATGTGCTAGAAATGAAATTCAGTGCGGATTGGATGACAGGCACCCTAGGCACCCAGGATCGGCTTTAGTTTCACGTGTATCTCTTAAGCCGGCAGAGAAAACCCACCTGATATGCGCTCCACACAATTGAATAGAGACGCCGTTGATTTTCTATGGGAATTGCAGAAATGACTTCTAGGGGGCGTGGCTTGGCGCTGAGACAAGATGGCTGACTGAACCCAGAGCTCCTGCACAGCAACCAAGAAAACAGCTTCTCCAGCCGTTCCTGCAAGTTTGTTTCTTCTGGAAAAGGTCCCAGAACACTCATAATGGCCTCCGGTGCACGTAAGAAGACTAAAAAGTCTGCCAGAACGCCTAAATTACCGGACTTTTACATAGCTGGTGGGACTGGAGATTTTCAAGATGGCGCCGGCTCCAAAACGAGGCTGAGTGGAAAACACAGCAAAGCAGCGTCAGACATTGTGGTCTCCAACAAGGAAGGAAACTTCTAAACACAGAACGAGAAGCAATTCAGTTCCTGCCCAAGCAACTGACATCAGGTACCAGAGACTGGGGATCAGAGGAAGACATAGGGGCACATGATAGCTCTGTAATACACACTTTAAAAAGAACAGCAGCTCTTAGATTAAGAGATGAGTCTGAATCTCCCCCTACTTCTCCCTCCACATGTAGTCCAGATAAACAAAAAGATAAGATTACATGAAGAGGAGGATAAAGAAACAATAGATGATGCAGATTCAGACAGAGAGGAAGAAACTGATTCTTTAACAACTGAATTAGATGCATTAAAAACTACCAATGCCCCTCTGTCAGAAAATAGGATGAAAGAAATGCTATTTGCCTTTAAAAAGACTCTGAGATCTGAATTTAAAACACTTCTGACACCTGTCCAGAAATCAGTAGCAGAAGCAGAAAAGAGAATTAGCCATACAGAAACTAAAATGAATGATCTCACCTATTTCACATAATGAGCTAATTGACGCACATTATGATCTTGATACTGAAGTGAAAGACTTGAGATTAAAAAATGGCAGACATGGAAGATCGTACACGGAGAAACAATATTAAATTTAGAGGAATACCTGAAATTATCCCCGAATTCTGAACTGATTAACTACATCCAAGAATATGTTATGCTAGTGTTGCCCAATTGCTCTACAAATGAGATGATAATCGACAGGGCACACCGTATACCAAAACCTAGACATCTCTCTGACGAAATTCCCAGAGATGTGCTGGCTAGATTTCATTTCTTTCATACTAAAGAATCACTGATGACAACATCTAGGAAGAATATTGAGCTTCCAGACAGATTTAAAAAGCTACAGCTTTTCACAGATTTATCCGCTGTAACTTTGCAACAAAGAAGAAAGTTCCTGCAATAACATCGGCACTCAGAGAGAATAAAATCCTATATAAATGGGGATTTTCCAGTGAAACTCCTCGTGATAAAAGAAGGCAAAACACATGTTATTAGAAACTTAGAAGAAGGAATGAAAATACTACAGGATTGGGACATAACTGTTTCAAAATGAAGAAACATCGTTCAGGTCCATCTCATATTGCTACGGAATGGAGAAAAAGTTACTCGCTGAAGAAAAGAAGATATGCAGGACAATCTGAGTTCAAAAACTGAACTGCGTTTTCTATCTTGAGAAAAGAATATTTGAGAATGTCATCCTCTCAACTCAAGTGACTTATCCCCCCCTAACACTTTTCATCTGCTTCCTTTGCAGGCTTTTTATGTTTGATGTTACATGTTTGATTAATACATTTATTTGTTTGTGTGTTAACCTACTCTTTTG
The DNA here is from genome assembly GCF_027789765.1 of Dendropsophus ebraccatus. Classification (NCBI taxonomy): domain Eukaryota; kingdom Metazoa; phylum Chordata; class Amphibia; order Anura; family Hylidae; genus Dendropsophus; species Dendropsophus ebraccatus. Next base: position 196,516 of record NW_027209167.1, read on the forward strand.
CAGGTATGAAGGGATCATTCGAAAAAGACTTTTGATAAGTATGAAAAATATTGTTAGCATATTTTTTTTATTGTTTACAATGGTGATTAAGATTACCTCGCTTAATGTAAATGGTTTGAATAGCCCTTATAGAAGAACGCAAATGTGGAAGGAAATTCGTAGATTAAACTGTGATTGTTGTAGCTATTCAGGAGTCACATCTGGTGGAGAAAGATAACGATAGAATTAAGAACAAAAATTTCCCACATATATTCCATTCTAATTTTAAGAATAAATCTAGAGGAGTGATATTGGCGATTAAAAATACAATTGCTTTCAAATTAATTAAAACTATATCAGACCCAAACGGAAGATATATCTTGCTTATAGCGGAATTGAATAATATAATATATACAATATTAGCCATTTATGCTCCTTGTTCAGGCCAAATAAAATTTTTTGAATAAAATGATCAAACTAATCAATAAACATAAACAAGGTTACGCTTTAATAATGGGAGACTTTAATGTAGTACCTGATAATGATATGGATACAAACTTTCCCGACAGAAGAAAGAACACAACATTTAAAAATAGTCTCTATAACAATGATTTTTATGATATCTGGAGGATAAAACATGGCTCTGAGAAAGATTATACACATTATTCTTCACCATGCAACAGTTATGCTAGAATAGATTTATTTCTTTCAGATAGAGATCTGTTAATGAGAGTTGATGAGGCTACAATAGAAAGCATTACCTGGACAGATCACGCACCTATAACACTATCATTGAAAGAAAAAATAAACTCTGTCCCGACTTATCTTTGGAGAGCCAATACATTTATCCTGCAACATCCTACGCATAGTAAGGAATTAGAGAAACACTTGAAAGAATATTTTTTAAAAAATATGAGAGAAGATACACACATAAATGCAATTTGGAATGCTCATAAGGCATATATTAGAGGAGTATTTATAAAAACTGGAAGTAGAATAAAAAAAGCCAAAAATAAAGAGATGGATTCAATATTGAAAGAAATCCATACAACTGAATTATTAAATAAAAATAATCCATCTACACTACTTAAGCAAAAACTTAAATCTCTACGCGACACCTTGAGTACTATACTCTTTGCCGACTATGAAAAACACAATAGGAAGATAAGGGCACATTATTACACATATAATAATAAAGCAACTAAATTATTAGCCGTTAGGATAAAATGCAACATAGAAAAAATAAAATCCCATTTTTGTGGAATAAAAATAAAACAGAAAAACTTGTCGCTCCCAATGATATTGCCAATGAATTTATGAAATACTATACAGAACTTATAATCTCAAAAATAACCCTAATATTATACAACCTAACTCGGCCTCCATTGATGAATTCTTATCTAGAATATCCTTGCCAAAAATAAGTTCAGAACAACTAGAAGAACTAAATCAACCTATTACTATAAATGAAATTAAAAAGACTATATTATCTCTCCCATTAAACAAATCACCTGGAATTGATGGCCTAACAAGTGAGTACTATAAACAATTTACAGAAATATTAGCACCTATAATGGTTCCCTTCTTCCAAAATTGCATGAAAGAAGGATCTTTCCCTATAGAAAATCTACAAGCAGTTATTGTAACCCTACCAAAAGAAGGGAAAGATCCAGATACACCACAGAACTTTCGCCCAATATCGCTCCTAAATAGTGATTTAAAAATATATGCGAAAATCTTAGCATTAAGGCTATCTAAAATCATTCCTATATTGATTGGTAAAGACCAAGTAGGATTTGTTAAAAACAGATTTGGAGCAGATAATACAAGAAGAATCTTAAACATTCTTCACTACATAGAAACCAAGAAATTAAAATCAGTCTTCCTGGCCCTAGATGCCGAGAAGGCTTTTGATAGAGTTAACTGGCAATACACCTTCTCGGCTCTAGGTGCCATGGGATTCGAGGGATCCATATTAAAGGCCATTCAGGCCTTATATTCTAAACCTTCAGCAAAAGTCTTTAGTAATGGATCTCTATCAGATACTTTCGAGATTACCAATGGAACCAGGCAAGGTTGCCCATTGTCCCCAATCATATTTATTTTATCAATAGAACCTCTAGCCCAATACTTAAGATCACACCCCGACATAGAAGGTATTAACATTGAAGAACAGTCCCATCTAATTTCTTTATATGCTGATGATATAATTCTCACACTATCTAAACCTGCAAAATCTTTGGAAAATTCTATGCATGTACTAAAGAATTTGGAGCTATATCTTACTACTCCCTAAACCAAACAAAGTCCCAGGCTTTACCAATTAATATCCCAAATAAAGAAATTGAAGAATTCAAAGAAAAATTTCATTTTGATTGGCAACCATCCTCAATAAAATATTTGGGTATCCAAGTCCCAAATTCATCAAAACTGCTTTACAAGTTAAATTACTCCCCATTTATTAAAAAATTAAAGAGGATCTTCTGCCACTTACCAAAATTGAAATCTCTTGGCTAGGAAGAATTGCTACCTATAAGATGTTCCTTCTGCCAAAGATGCTATATCTCTTTAGAAACATCCCAATTACATTACCATTGTCCTTTTTTTCCTCCACCAGGTCCTTAATCTCTAAATATATTTGGCAAAACAAACCTCCTAGAATTCCCTATAATATCTCAACTAAACAAAAATTAGTGGGTGGAATAGGAATCCCGGATAGTAAAAATTATCATATAGCAACCTTGGTATCCACAATTAAAAGTTGGTATAAAATAACAGACCCACCACACTTGGGTACACATTGAAAAACACTTTATGGATAATATAGACCCACATCTGTATATCTTTCTGCACTTCTGGAACATAGATTGTCCGAAACATATGTCCCCATTCACATATGCTACCTTACACAACTGGAAATTAGCCATAAATTCTCCTACATTAACTCCAATAGCTATATTCATCATTCCCCAACACAAATATTGAAATATGCGATAAAGGATATTGAGGTGTCTTCCTGGATAGAGAAGGGAATAGATACTATAGATAAACTACTTCATAATCAAAAAATCCATGAGTTTGATACTCTAAAAATTAAATTTAAGCTACAACCTGAAGAGATTTTTACTTATCTTAGAATAAAAAACTTTATGGAATCTCATAATTTTGACCCAGTACCATGCTGCCCACAACTTATAGCTTATGTCAAATCTGAATCTAAAGGCCTCAAACTAATCTACAATGTATTAGATGAACATACTATTTTTCAAAAAGGAAAACCCTTTTCTATCTGGGAGGATGAACTCAACTGCACGATATCACCACAACAATGGAAAAGTGCCATATCCTTTGCGCAAAAATGTTTACAAAGTACCACCCATATTGAAGCCATAACTAAATCATGGTTATACTGGTACTACACTCCAGTTAAACTAAATAAAATATATCCTACACAATCCAATCTATGTTGGAGAGATTGTAATATGGTTGGAAATCTATCCCATCTGCTATGGTTTTGCCCTATAATTAAAAACTATTGGAAGGAAATTTTCAAACTACTCTCAGAAGTTGTTAGAAGAGAGGTATCATACAATCCAACTATGGTATTATTAATGATCGATATAAATGCATTACCCATACAGGAAAGATATATTACCTGTAAATTGCTAGTAATCGCTAAATTAGTTTTAACAAGATATTGGAAGACTTCTACATGTCCACACGTAGACGAGGTTATTAATAGCATTAAATTATGCTATATATATGAAGAATATATTGCTATAGGGAACAACTCCATACAAAAATTTTATAAAAATTGGGAATTATGGATACATTTTTATGAAAAGAAGAATAAAATTAAAATGTTACCACCTTGGGCCTTATCTAAATAACTTTATAATATTTTCATATAAATATATGAGTAAATTTTTATTGATCCCTGTTTGAATTTGAAATTGATGAACACTTATTTGGATTGAGATTATTACAACATACCTACAATGATAGGTTTATTTGTTGTTGTCTTTTTTCTTTTTCTTTCTGTATTCTTATGTGATTGTATTAATATCTGGAGTACTCATATCTGTGGAGAGAAAGGATGTATCTCTACAGAAGAATTGACAATGATTGTTTGCGTCTACTAAGTACTCATTATGTTATTCATGTTTCCTTTCTTGATAAAAATTTGAAAAATTTACACAATAAAAACCTATTGAACCACAGAAATGACTTCTAAGCCTCAAAATAATGACTTTTTTTCCTAAGGTGGTAGGAATGAAACTCAGTGCGGGCTGGATGGGGTCCCCCCTGGGCACCGCAGACCTAAGCTTGTTTAACTCCTACCTCTTAAAGGGACCGAGAAAAAATGACCTTTTCTGCACTCCAATGTAAGTCAATGGGGCGATTTTTTGGCTATGTGCTAGAAATGAAATTCAGTGCGGATTGGATGACAGGCACCCTAGGCACCCAGGATCGGCTTTAGTTTCACGTGTATCTCTTAAGCCGGCAGAGAAAATCCACCTGATATGCGCTCCACACAATTGAATAGAGACGCCGTTGATTTTCTATGGGAATTGCAGAAATGACTTCTAAGCCTCAAAATAATGACTTTTTTTTCCTAAGGTGGTAGGAATGAAACTCAGTGCGGGCTGGATGGGGTCCCCCCTGGGCACCGCAGCTCTAAGCTTGTTTAACTCCTACCTCTTAAAGGGACCGAGAAAAAATGACCTTTTCTGCACTCCAATGTAAGTCAATGGGGCGATTTTTTGGCTATGTGCTAGAAATGAAATTCAGTGCGGATTGGATGACAGGCACCCTAGGCACCCAGGATCGGCTTTAGTTTCACGTGTATCTCTTAAGGCGGCAGAGAAAATCCACCTGATATGCGCTCCACACAATTGAATAGAGACGCCGTTGATTTTCTATGGGAATTGCAGAAATGACTTCTAAGCCTCAAAATAATGACTTTTTTTTCCTAAGGTGGTAGGAATGAAACTCAGTGCGGGCTGGATGGGGTCCCCCCTGGGCACCGCAGACCTAAGCTTGTTTAACTCCTACCTCTTAAAGGGACCGAGAAAAAATGACCTTTTCTGCACTCCAATGTAAGTCAATGGGGCGATTTTTTGGCTATGTGCTAGAAATGAAATTCAGTGCGGATTGGATGACAGGCACCCTAGGCACCCAGGATCGGCTTTAGTTTCACGTGTATCTCTTAAGCCGGCAGAGAAAACCCACCTGATATGCGCTCCACACAATTGAATTAGAGACGCCGTTGATGGGAATTGCAGAAATGACTTCTAAGCCTCAAAATAATGACTTTTTTTCCTAAGGTGGTAGGAATGAAACTCAGTGCGCGCTGGATGGGGTCCCCCCTTGGGCACCGCAGACCTAAGCTTGTTTAACTCCTACCTCTTAAAGGGACCGAGAAAAAATGACATTTTCTGCACTCCAATGTAAGTCAATGGGGCGATTTTTTGGCTATGTGCTAGAAATGAAATTCAGTGCGGATTGGATGACAGGCACCCTAGGCACCCAGGATCGGCTTTAGTTTCACGTGTATCTCTTAAGCCGGCAGAGAAAATCCACCTGATATGCGCTCCACACAATTGAATAGAGACGCCATTGATTTTCTATGTAATTGCAGAAATGACTTCTAAGCCTCAAAATAATGACTTTTTTTCCTAAGGTGGTAGGAATGAAACTCAGTGTGGGCTGGATGGGGTCCCCCCTGGGCACCGCAGACCTAAGCTTGTTTAACTCCTACCTCTTAAAGGGACCGAGAAAAAATGACCTTTTCTGCACTCCAATGTAAGTCAATGGGGGCGATTTTTTGGCTATGTGCTAGAAATGAAATTCAGTGCGGATTGGATGACAGGCACCCTAGGCACCCAGGATCGGCTTTAGTTTCACGTGTATCTCTTAAGCCGGCAGAGAAAATCCCACCTGATATGCGCTCCACACAATTGAATAGAGACGCCAGTTGATTTTCTATGGGAATTGCAGAAATGACTTCTAAGCCTCAAAATAATGACTTTTTTTCCTAAGGTGGTAGGAATGAAACTCAGTGTGGGCTGGATGGGGTCCCCCCTGGGCACCGCAGACCCTAAGCTTGTTTAACTCCTACCTCTTAAAGGGACCGAGAAAAAATGACCTTTTTCTGCACTCCAATGTAAGTCAATGGGGCGATTTTTTGGCTATGTGCTAGAAATGAAATTCAGTGCGGATTGGATGACAGGCACCCTAGGCACCCAGGATCGGCTTTAGTTTCACGTGTATCTCTTAAGCCGGCAGAGAAATCCACCTGATATGCGCTCCACACAATTGAATAGAGACGCCATTGATTTTCTATGGGAATTGCAGAAATGACTTCTAAGCCTCAAAATAATGACTTTTTTTCCTAAGGTGGTAGGAATGAAACTCAGTGCTGGCTGGATGGGGTCCCCCCTGGGCACCGCAGACCTAAGCTTGTTTAACTCCTACCTCTTAAAGGGACCGAGAAAAAATGACCTTTTCTGCACTCCAATGTAAGTCAATGGGGCGATTTTTTGGCTATGTGCTAGAAATGAAATTCAGTGCGGATTGGATGACAGGCACCCTAGGCACCCAGGATCGGCATTAGTTTCACGTGTATCTCTTAAGCCGGCAGAGAAAACCCACCTGATATGCGCTCCACACAATTGAATAGAGACGCCGTTGATTTTCTATGGGAATTGCAGAAATGACTTCTAAGCCTCAAATAATGACTTTTTTCCTAAGGTGGTAGGAATGAAAACTCAGTTGAGGCTGGATGGGGTCCCCCCCTGGGCACCGCAGACCTAAGCTTGTTTAACTCCTACCTCTTAAAGGGACCGAGAAAAAATGACCTTTTCTGCACTCCAATGTAAGTCAATGGGGCGATTTTTTGGCTATGTGCTAGAAATGAAATTCAGTGCGGATTGGATGACAAGGCACCTAGGCACCCAGGATCGGCTTTAGTTTCACGTGTATCTCTTAAGCCGACAGAGAAAATCCACCTGATATGCGCTCCACACAATTGAATAGAGACGCCATTGATTTTCTATGGGAATTGCAGAAATGACTTCTAAGCCTCAAAATAATGACTTTTTTTCCTAAGGTGGTAGGAATGAAACTCAGTGTGGGCTGGATGGGGTCCCCCCTGGGCACCGCAGACCTAAGCTGTTTAACTCCTACCTCTTAAAGGGACCGAGAAAAAATGACCTTTTCTGCACTCCAATGTAAGTCAATGGGGCGATTTTTTGGCTATGTGCTAGAAATGAAATTCAGTGCGGATTGGATGACAGGCACCCTAGGCACCCAGGATCGGCTTTAGTTTCACGTGTATCTCTTAAGCCGGCAGAGAAACCCACCTGATATGCGCTCCACACAATTGAATTAGAGACGCCATTGATTTTCTATGGGAATTGCAGAAATGACTTCTAAGCCTCAAAATAATGACTTTTTTTTCCTAAGGTGGTAGGAATGAAACTCAGTGTGGGCTGGATGGGGTCCCCCCTGGGCACCGCAGACCTAAGCTTGTTTAACTCCTACCTCTTAAAGGGACCGAGAAAAATGACCTTTTCTGCACTCCAATGTAAGTCAATGGGGCGATTTTTTTGGCTATGTGCTAGAAATGAAATTCAGTGCGAATGGATGACAGGCACCCTAGGCACCCAGGATCGGCTTTAGTTTCACGTGTATCTCTTAAGCCGGCAGAGAAAACCCACCTGATATGCGCTCCACACAATTGAATTAGAGACGCCGTTGATTTTCTATGGGAATTGCAGAAATGACTTCTAAGCCTCAAAATAATGACTTTTTTTTCCTAAGGTGGTAGGAATGAAACTCAGTGCGGGCTGGATGGGTCCCCCCTGGGCACCGCAGACCTAAGCTTGTTTAACTCCTACCTCTTAAAGGGACCGAGAAAAAATGACCTTTTCTGCACTCCAATGTAAGTCAATGGGGCGATTTTTTGGCTATGTGCTAGAAATGAAATTCAGTGCGGATTGGATGACAGGCACCCTAGGCACCCAGGATCGGCTTTAGTTTCACGTGTATCTCTTAAGCCGCAGAGAAAACCCACCTGATATGCGCTCCACACAATTGAATAGAGACGCCATTGATTTTCTATGGGAATTGCAGAAATGACTTCTAAGCCTCAAAATAATGACTTTTTTTCCTAAGGTGTAGGAATGAAACTCAGTGTGGGCTGGATGGGGTCCCCCCTGGGCACCGCAGACCTAAGCTTGTTTAACTCCTACCTCTTAAAGGGACCGAGAAAAAATGACCTTTTCTGCACTCCAATGTAAGTCAATGGGGCGATTTTTTTGGCTATGTGCTAGAAATGAAATTCAGTGCGGATTGGATGACAGGCACCCTAGGCACCCAGGATCGGCTTTAGTTCACGTGTATCTCTTAAGCCGGCAGAGAAAACCCACCTGATATGCGCTCCACACAATTGAATTAGAGACGCCGTTGATTTTCTATGGGAATTGCAGAAATGACTTCTAAGCCTCAAAATAATGACTTTTTTTCCTAAGGTGGTAGGAATGAAACTCAGTGCGGGCTGGATGGGGTCCCCCCTGGGCACCGCAGACCTAAGCTTGTTAACTCCTACCTCTTAAAGGGACCGAGAAAAAATGACCTTTTCTGCACTCCAATGTAAGTCAATGGGGCGATTTTTTTGGCTATGTGCTAGAAATGAAATTCAGTGCGGATTGGATGACAGGCACCCTAGGCACCCAGGATCGGCTTTAGTTTCACGTGTATCTCTTAAGCCGGCAGAGAAAATCCACCTGATATGCGCTCCACACAATTGAATAGAGACGCCATTGATTTTCTATGGGAATTGCAGAAATGACTTCTAAGCCTCAAAATAATGACTTTTTTTCCTAAGGTGGTAGGAATGAAACTCAGTGGGGCTGGATGGGGTCCCCCCTGGGCACCGCAGACCTAAGCTTGTTTAACTCCTACCTCTAAAGGGACCGAGAAAAAATGACCTTTTCTGCACTCCAATGTAAGTCAATGGGGCGATTTTTTGGCTATGTGCTAGAAATGAAATTCAGTGCGGATTGGATGACAGGCACCCCTGGGCACCCAGGATCGGCTTTAGTTTCACGTGTATCTCTTAAGCCGGCAGAGAAAATCCACCTGATATGCGCTCCACACAATTGAATAGAGACGCCATTGATTTTCTATGGGAATTGCAGAAATGACTTCTAAAGCCTCAAAATAATGACTTTTTTTCCTAGGTGGTAGGAATGAAACTCAGTGCGGGCTGGATGGGGTCCCCCCTGGGCACCGCAGACCTAAGCTTGTTTAACTCCTACCTCTTAAAGGGACCGAGAAAAAATGACCTTTTCTGCACTCCAATGTAAGTCAATGGGGCGTATTTTTTGGCTATGTGCTAGAAATGAAATTCAGTGCGGATTGGATGACAGGCACCCTAGGCACCCAGGATCGGCTTTAGTTTCACGTGTATCTCTTAAGCCGGCAGAGAAAACCCACCTGATATGCGCTCCACACAATTGAATAGAGACGCCGTTGATTTTCTATGGGAATTGCAGAAATGACTTCTAAGCCTCAAAATAATGACTTTTTTTCCTAAGGTGGTAGGAATGAAACTCAGTGCGGGCTGGATGGGGTCCCCCCTGGGCACCGCAGACCTAAGCTTGTTTAACTCCTACCTCTTAAAGGGACCGAGAAAAAATGACCTTTTCTGCACTCCAATGTAAGTCAATGGGGCGATTTTTTGGCTATGTGCTAGAAATGAAATGCAGTGCGGATTGGATGACAGGCACCCTAGGCACCCAGGATCGGCTTTAGTTTCACGTGTATCTCTTAAGCCGGCAGAGAAAATCCACCTGATATGCGCTCCACACAATTGAATAGAGACGCCGTTGATTTTCTATGGGAATTGCAGAAATGACTTCTAAGCCTCAAAATAATGACTTTTTTTCCTAAGGTGGTAGGAATGAAACTCAGTGCGGGCTGGATGGGGTCCCCCCTGGGCACCGCAGACCTAAGCTTGTTTAACTCCTACCTCTTAAAGGGACCGAGAAAAAATGACCTTTTCTGCACTCCAATGTAAGTCAATGGGGCGATTTTTTGGCTATGTGCTAGAAATGAAATTCAGTGCGGATTGGATGACAGGCACCCTAGGCACCCAGGATCGGCTTTAGTTTCACGTGTATCTCTTAAGCCGGCAGAGAAAACCCACCTGATATGCGCTCCACACAATTGAATAGAGACGCCGTTGATTTTCTATGGGAATTGCAGAAATGACTTCTAAGCCTCAAAATAATGACTTTTTTTCCTAAGGTGGTAGGAATGAAACTCAGTGCGGGCTGGATGGGGTCCCCCCTGGGCACCGCAGACCTAAGCTTGTTTAACTCCTACCTCTTAAAGGGACCGAGAAAAAATGACCTTTTCTGCACTCCAATGTAAGTCAATGGGGCGATTTTTTGGCTATGTGCTAGAAATGAAATTCAGTGCGGATTGGATGACAGGCACCCTAGGCACCCAGGATCGGCTTTAGTTTCACGTGTATCTCTTAAGCCGGCAGAGAAAACCCACCTGATATGCGCTCCACACAATTGAATAGAGACGCCGTTGATTTTCTATGGGAATTGCAGAAATGACTTCTAAGCCTCAAAATAATGACTTTTTTTCCTAAGGTGGTAGGAATGAAACTCAGTGCGGGCTGGATGGGGTCCCCCCTGGGCACCGCAGACCTAAGCTTGTTTAACTCCTACCTCTTAAAGGGACCGAGAAAAAATGACCTTTTCTGCACTCCAATGTAAGTCAATGGGGCGATTTTTTGGCTATGTGCTAGAAATGAAATTCAGTGCGGATTGGATGACAGGCACCCTAGGCACCCAGGATCGGCTTTAGTTTCACGTGTATCTCTTAAGCCGGCAGAGAAAACCCACCTGATATGCGCTCCACACAATTGAATAGAGACGCCGTTGATTTTCTATGGGAATTGCAGAAATGACTTCTAAGCCTCAAAATAATGACTTTTTTTCCTAAGGTGGTAGGAATGAAACTCAGTGCGGGCTGGATGGGGTCCCCCCTGGGCACCGCAGACCTAAGCTTGTTTAACTCCTACCTCTTAAAGGGACCGAGAAAAAATGACCTTTTCTGCACTCCAATGTAAGTCAATGGGGCGATTTTTTGGCTATGTGCTAGAAATGAAATTCAGTGCGGATTGGATGACAGGCACCCTAGGCACCCAGGATCGGCTTTAGTTTCACGTGTATCTCTTAAGCCGGCAGAGAAAACCCACCTGATATGCGCTCCACACAATTGAATAGAGACGCCGTTGATTTTCTATGGGAATTGCAGAAATGACTTCTAAGCCTCAAAATAATGACTTTTTTTCCTAAGGTGGTAGGAATGAAACTCAGTGCGGGCTGGATGGGGTCCCCCCTGGGCACCGCAGACCTAAGCTTGTTTAACTCCTACCTCTTAAAGGGACCGAGAAAAAATGACCTTTTCTGCACTCCAATGTAAGTCAATGGGGCGATTTTTTGGCTATGTGCTAGAAATGAAATTCAGTGCGGATTGGATGACAGGCACCCTAGGCACCCAGGATCGGCTTTAGTTTCACGTGTATCTCTTAAGCCGGCAGAGAAAACCCACCTGATATGCGCTCCACACAATTGAATAGAGACGCCGTTGATTTTCTATGGGAATTGCAGAAATGACTTCTAAGCCTCAAAATAATGACTTTTTTTCCTAAGGTGGTAGGAATGAAACTCAGTGCGGGCTGGATGGGGTCCCCCCTGGGCACCGCAGACCTAAGCTTGTTTAACTCCTACCTCTTAAAGGGACCGAGAAAAAATGACCTTTTCTGCACTCCAATGTAAGTCAATGGGGCGATTTTTTGGCTATGTGCTAGAAATGAAATTCAGTGCGGATTGGATGACAGGCACCCTAGGCACCCAGGATCGGCTTTAGTTTCACGTGTATCTCTTAAGCCGGCAGAGAAAACCCACCTGATATGCGCTCCACACAATTGAATAGAGACGCCGTTGATTTTCTATGGGAATTGCAGAAATGACTTCTAAGCCTCAAAATAATGACTTTTTTTCCTAAGGTGGTAGGAATGAAACTCAGTGCGGGCTGGATGGGGTCCCCCCTGGGCACCGCAGACCTAAGCTTGTTTAACTCCTACCTCTTAAAGGGACCGAGAAAAAATGACCTTTTCTGCACTCCAATGTAAGTCAATGGGGCGATTTTTTGGCTATGTGCTAGAAATGAAATTCAGTGCGGATTGGATGACAGGCACCCTAGGCACCCAGGATCGGCTTTAGTTTCACGTGTATCTCTTAAGCCGGCAGAGAAAACCCACCTGATATGCGCTCCACACAATTGAATAGAGACGCCGTTGATTTTCTATGGGAATTGCAGAAATGACTTCTAAGCCTCAAAATAATGACTTTTTTTCCTAAGGTGGTAGGAATGAAACTCAGTGCGGGCTGGATGGGGTCCCCCCTGGGCACCGCAGACCTAAGCTTGTTTAACTCCTACCTCTTAAAGGGACCGAGAAAAAATGACCTTTTCTGCACTCCAATGTAAGTCAATGGGGCGATTTTTTGGCTATGTGCTAGAAATGAAATTCAGTGCGGATTGGATGACAGGCACCCTAGGCACCCAGGATCGGCTTTAGTTTCACGTGTATCTCTTAAGCCGGCAGAGAAAACCCACCTGATATGCGCTCCACACAATTGAATAGAGACGCCGTTGATTTTCTATGGGAATTGCAGAAATGACTTCTAAGCCTCAAAATAATGACTTTTTTTCCTAAGGTGGTAGGAATGAAACTCAGTGGGGCTGGATGGGGTCCCCCCTGGGCACCGCAGACCTAAGCTTGTTTAACTCCTACCTCTTAAAGGGACCGAGAAAAAATGACCTTTTCTGCACTCCAATGTAAGTCAATGGGGCGATTTTTTGGCTATGTGCTAGAAATGAAATTCAGTGCGGATTGGATGACAGGCACCCTAGGCACCCAGGATCGGCTTTAGTTTCACGTGTATCTCTTAAGCCGGCAGAGAAAACCCACCTGATATGCGCTCCACACAATTGAATAGAGACGCCGTTGATTTTCTATGGGAATTGCAGAAATGACTTCTAAGCCTCAAAATAATGACTTTTTTTCCTAAGGTGGTAGGAATGAAACTCAGTGCGGGCTGGATGGGGTCCCCCTGGGCACCGCAGACCTAAGCTTGTTTAACTCCTACCTCTTAAAGGGACCGAGAAAAAATGACCTTTTCTGCACTCCAATGTAAGTCAATGGGGCGATTTTTTGGCTATGTGCTAGAAATGAAATTCAGTGCGGATTGGATGACAGGCACCCTAGGCACCCAGGATCGGCTTTAGTTTCACGTGTATCTCTTAAGCCGGCAGAGAAAACCCACCTGATATGCGCTCCACACAATTGAATAGAGACGCCATTGATTTTCTATGGGAATTGCAGAAATGACTTCTAAGCCTCAAAATAATGACTTTTTTTCCTAAGGTGGTAGGAATGAAACTCAGTGCGGGCTGGATGGGGTCCCCCCTGGGCACCGCAGACCTAAGCTTGTTTAACTCCTACCTCTTAAAGGGACCGAGAAAAAATGACCTTTTCTGCACTCCAATGTAAGTCAATGGGGCGATTTTTTGGCTATGTGCTAGAAATGAAATTCAGTGCGGATTGGATGACAGGCACCCTAGGCACCCAGGATCGGCTTTAGTTTCACGTGTATCTCTTAAGACGGCAGAGAAAACCCACCTGATATGCGCTCCACACAATTGAATTAGAGACGCCGTTGATTTTCTATGGGAATTGCAGAAATGACTTCTAAGCCTCAAAATAATGACTTTTTTTCCTAAGGTGGTAGGAATGAAACTCAGTGCGGGCTGGATGGGGTCCCCCCTGGGCACCGCAGACCTAAGCTTGTTTAACTCCTACCTCTTAAAGGGACCGAGAAAAATGACCTTTTCTGCACTCCAATGTAAGTCAATGGGGCGATTTTTGGCTATGTGCTAGAAATGAAATTCAGTGCGGATTGGATGACAGGCACCCTAGGCACCCAGGATCGGCTTTAGTTTCACGTGTATCTCTTAAGCCGGCAGAGAAAACCCACCTGATATGCGCTCCACACAATTGAATAGAGACGCCGTTGATTTTCTATGGGAATTGCAGAAATGACTTCTAAGCCTCAAAATAATGACTTTTTTTCCTAAGGTGGTAGGAATGAAACTCAGTGTGGGCTGGATGGGGTCCCCCCTGGGCACCGCAGACCTAAGCTTGTTTAACTCCTACCTCTTAAAGGGACCGAGAAAAAATGACCTTTTCTGCACTCCAATGTAAGTCAATGGGCCAATTTTTGGCTATGTGCTAGAAATGAAATTCAGTGCGGATTGGATGACAGGCACCCTAGGCACCCAGGATCGGCTTTAGTTTCACGTGTATCTCTTAAGCCGGCAGAGAAAACCCACCTGATATGCGCTCCACACAATTGAATTAGAGACGCCGTTGATTTTCTATGGGAATTGCAGAAATGACTTCTAAGCCTCAAAATAATGACTTTTTTTCCTAAGGTGGTAGGAATGAAACTCAGTGCGGGCTGGATGGGGTCCCCCCTGGGCACCGCAGACCTAAGCTTGTTTAACTCCTACCTCTTAAAGGGACCGAGAAAAAATGACCTTTTCTGCACACCAATGTAAGTCAATGGGGCGATTTTTTGGCTATGTGCTAGAAATGAAATTCAGTGCGGATTGGATGACAGGCACCCTAGGCACCCAGGATCGGCTTTAGTTTCACGTGTATCTCTTAAGCCGGCAGAGAAAACCACCTGATATGCGCTCCACACAATTGAATAGAGACGCCGTTGATTTTCTATGGGAATTGCAGAAATGACTTCTAAGCCTCAAATAATGACTTTTTTTCCTAAGGTGGTAGGAATGAAACTCAGTGCGGGCTGGATGGGGTCCCCCCTGGGCACCGCAGACCTAAGCTTGTTTAACTCCTACCTCTTAAAGGACCGAGAAAAAATGACCTTTTCTGCACTCCAATGTAAGTCAATGGGGCGATTTTTTGGCTATGTGCTAGAAATGAAATTCAGTGCGGATTGGATGACAGGCACCCTAGGCACCCAGGATCGGCTTTAGTTTCACGTGTATCTCTTAAGCCGGCAGAGAAAAATTAAAGTTTTCAAATTTTTTATCTATACATCACAAAAAGACAATTGCCATACAAAATAATGCTGGATGCAGCATAGAGAAAGTTACAAATTCCACAAAGACTGTTCCATGTGAGAGCATCCATAAGCCCCATTCATTGAACAAAGACTCTAATGACGTGTTTGATACAACCAGTTCTGCAAGGGGCAATGAGCACGAAATTACAATATGTGCTGAAACAGTGGAATTGTAGAGAAGTACACACAACATTAAGATTGCATTCTCAAAAAAATACGTAAACACAAACACTGTGAACATGAAAACATTTCAGCAGGGAGAAAGCTAATCATAAAAGAAGAGCAGTAGACAGCAAGAGATGTATAGCATTAAAATAGCCGGTCCTGTTGGTCACGATGGTAGAGCACCACACCTGAAAACAGAGTACGATAGGCAGGTGTCGGAGGCATTATTTCTTACAGTAAGAACTGCATACCTTTACCCCAGATGTTCTGAAAGGCGACTGTAGTTATCTAGAAAGGAGATTAGGCGCTCCATAGCGTAGCAATTTTGTATACTGTCCACTACTTCGTTCAACGTAGGTATGGTCCTGGATTTCCAGTGTCTTGTTATTACCGTCTAGCAATATTAATCATCTTACAAAATAGCATTCTATCTACTACTGGTATTACATGGGGTCCAATAGAAACCATAGCCTGTGCGGGAGTAGACTAATTGCAGCCTAAGAAGGTCTACCAGATTGTTCACTCGACACCAATATAATTGGAGGCATGGGCAGTTTCCCACAGCACATGCATTAATGTTCCAATGTTACCACAACCTGCGCCAACAATTGGGGAGAGGCAGGGTAAAATTGGGGAATCTTTTGTGGAGTGAAAATACCAATGCAATCTCGTCTTAAGGGTGTTTTCCCTTTGTGAAATGGCCCTGGTCGATCTATAGCCCACTTATATGCTCTTAGCCATTGCTTCTTCTGAATAGGATTTATGTAGGGCATTTTCCACTTTAACTGCGGAAGGTTTCACAAATGTGTAAAATCTCCCAATGCAATTATATAAAGGTCTCAGACCTCTTCAGACGGCCCAGGAGAATATTATGAATCTATTATTCCACTGAATCTCAGAGTGGGGCAAATGCTGCAAACAGTGTCTGATTTGGAGAAACAAGAAAAATCTTTAGCAGGAATGTCAAGTTCCTTTGGAGATAGCGAAAATCATGTAAAGTGGAGCCATCACATAGGTCTCTTAAGCTAATTATACCTTAGCCATCCATTGTAGAGAGTTCCCCTGGAGGAAGCCAGGTAGAGCTCCAGACGAGCAGACAATGGTACAGCAAGGGAGAGGGCCCATGCGAGGAACCCCGAGTTTTAATGGACTTGGCGCAGCACTTAACAGCAGCTACCATAGAGGGAGATAAAAAAAATGGCTGTCTGCGCTTAGATGTCCCTAAGTGTGGCGTATAAAGAACTGGGTAGGATCACTTGTCGCAAAAGCCCTCTCAGCCCGCACCAAAGGCTTGCATGTTGTAGATGTAGCCTCGACCAGTCCCCTATTTGTGACAATATTGTTGCCTGGTAAGATCGGTATGTGTCAGGTACACAATTCCTCCTAACAATGGAGGTTTTAAACAAGTATATGGTAAGCGCCCCGTGGTTTATTCCATTTCCCACAACCTCATACTCATGGAGCGGACTTTTGAAAGAATCCCCCTGGTAAAAGATGGGAAGGACTCTAAATAATACATTAAACGGGGAAGAGTAGCTCTTAAGAAGCCCTCTCCCAATCCAGGATTCTCTAAAGTATTCATTCTATCCGCTTTCAATCGTAGGTCGTTTAGAAGGGGAAGGTAGTTATGCGGTAGAGTAGTGCCAGATTGGCGGTCAAGTGGTGCTCCTAAATACTTGATAGACTGTTTGCTGCATCTAAAAGAATGATCCTTTTTCAATTTGTTAACTAAGAATTCTTGAACATGAAAGGGCAGGGCCTCAGATTTCGATTGGTTCAATTTATAGTAGAAACTTTTGCAAATATGTCTAATATACGCAAGGCCTAGGAAGGAACGTTCAGGATTGCTTCAGAGTGAGGATAACGTCGTCCGCATAGAGTGAAACCTTATGGATGTCACCTCCTATATTAATGCCCTGCACTTCTTCAAGGCCGACGCTCTAAAATGCATGAGCCAAGGCTCATGGACATCACAAATACTATGGGAGACAAGGGGCAAACCCTTGTCTAGTTCCATTGGATTACTGAATGGCTCAGACAATACTCCATTATTGTATACTCTGGCGGACGGGACGAGTACAGGGCTCTAATACTATTGAGAATTGGGCCAGAGAAACCGAATCTATGAAGAACCGAGAAGGCGTACGACCAGGAAATTCGGTCGAACGCCTTCTCGGCGTCCCGAGATCGCGACAGCTGGAGTTTAACGGTATTAATGTATGGAATATATTGAGTACTCGGCGTGTGTTTTCGAAGGCTTGCGCCCTTCATAAAGCCAGTCTGATCGGGCACTTATAGAGGGAAGTATCTCAGCTAGCCTTGAGGCTATAATCTTAGCTATAGTTTACCGTCGGAGTTTAACAGAAGAAAATCTGGTCTGAAATTGGCCGTTTGTCTGGAGATTTTCCAGGTTTAGAAGGTCACGATCAGGGCTATTGATTTTCTTCGGGAAGGATCCAGTCGCCTGGCCCCATCGAAAGAATCTCAGTAAATATGGGTTTAAGATGTCTGAGAACACTTTATAATAATGATTGGTCAACCCATCTGTGCCCGGTGATTTTCCTAGGGAAGGATTTAATTTGGGTTTCTATTCTCTTGTATCGTAAAGGGAGGCATTGAGGATGTCCACTTGGTCAATAGTCAAGACGGAAAATTTAATTTATTAAGGAACAGTCTATATCTGCCGCTTTTGGTTGATGTGTTGAGGTGTCATCTTTTTAGATTATAAAGTTTAAAATAAATTGTTGAAATGCCTTAACTATGGTCCACGGGTCTAGAGTTTCCCATTGTAGTCTCGTCTATAATTAGGGGATACGGGATTTTCACATGTAGGGCTTAAGTTTAGCAGCAAGGAGTTTGCCGGCTTTTGTCTCCTTCCGCATAAAAGAAGATTTCGTTTTGCTCAGCTTACGTTTTCGTAGTCATGTAAGCATAAGCAGAAGCGAAGGTCCGTTTCTAAGGGAGTTTATTTCCCGAAGGAGGATATGAGAGTTAGAAATTTATGTTGATTTTCTAGTTTTTTGAATTTGGCCAAATAAGCTTTTGATATCTTTAGTTCTAGCTTTTTTTCACTTGGTAGCCTACCTTCATGCTATGGCCCTAATAACTGCCTTATGGCATTCCACAGCGTGCTATATAACATCCCTCCGTATCATTTTCCTTAAAATAATTGAAGCAATGGCCGTTTTTATGACTCCTCTATGTTCTGTATGGGACCGAAGGTGGGAGTTGCAGCGCCAGAGATAAGTAGGGACCTCATTGTGGGATTCCCTAAGGCTAATGGTGATCGGCAATGATCCGACCAAGTCCTTATCTCTATAGACTGGAATCTACCATACAAGGAGGGGAAACTCCACTATGATCAGGTCGCTTCTAGAATATGAGTTACTGCATTGGATAAAAAGTGTAGTCGGCCTCATGCTGTGTTGAACCCGCCTAAGTGTCCGTACAATTCATTGTCCAGAAATTGTCTCAATGAGGGCGGATCTGTTACTCCTATGTGTTTAGTCTCTGAGTAGGTCCCGGGACTAAATTAAATTGCCACAATATACTAATAACCCTTTGTACTTATTGACAATCTGTTAACTTTAATAGATAAATGGAAGTTGGCCTCATTAGGCGCATACAGGGAACAGATCGTATAGTCTACGTTATTAATGGTAGCAAGCATAATAATAAACCTGCCCCCAGGGGTCGGAATACTGTGTGTGAATTTGTACCGCCGTGAATTCTTGAAGGCGATAAAAACACCCCTGCGTTTTATAGAGAAGTGGGAGTGGCAGATAATCGAAAGGAGGGTTCTTATTCTATGACGTCTGATTGAATGACATGTGACTCTTGCACATACTATGTCACAATGTGCCGGCTAACTCTGCCCAAAAGTGTGACGACGTGGGAGAGTTTAAGGGCCCCTGACATTGTAGACAGTATTTTCAATGCACATGTTAACAAGTATATACTAACTTATGCCGTGGCTCACCACAGCAATTAAGTGAAAGTGAATGTCCGGTGACAGCTCCATCGTGACCGAAGCCGGCTCTCCATTAAAATATTAATAACTCCTGCAGATAAAAAGGAGAAAAACAAGAGAAACAATAAACACAAAAAACAGAAGGGCGCGAGGCAACATCTCACACAAGCGCCATTCATGGCACGAAACAGAAACTCTTCGGGTATGAAAAAAAAACAAAAAGCCCGAGTTCGGGTGGGCTAGAGTCGTGTAGAGCGCACGGGTCCGACTCGTCAGACTTCCAGAAAAAAGAAATTTCTCATATGTAGTATGTCCTACAACGGTTGCGGCCAGCCTACCGCGGCCTGCTGTGGGTGCATATTTCCAATCGGACTGAGCTCTCTGTGGTCCTTTGGTGGAGGTATCTCTGCAACAGGATATTCCCAGCCAAGAGAAGTTTTGCCCTTCTTCCAGTGACCGAATGATCGACATCTCTCCATCTCTAACAATCAAGAGCTTATTGGGGATAGCCCCATCGTAGGACACTTGTGCGTTTCTTAAGGCAGTGTGATTGGTAATCAGAGAGCGTCGCCATTGTAGCGTCGCGCTGAGAGGTCAGCGAAGACGGAGAGTTCTTTGTATTTGTCTGGGACTCTTCGCGTTCTAGGTCTAGTAGCTTGCATAGTGCCTCGTCACGTGGAAGAGTGTATACGAGCTAATGTGTCTCTGGTTGTGTCAGGTGGAAGATGGCGAGGACTGGAACTCTTGAGCCCTGTCAACACGTTATTTCTCGATAGGGCAATCAAGGCAGAACGTCTTTATAAATCTCTGGACAAAATGGAGCAGTTCGTCATGTGGGACTGTTTTCCGGTATCCCCCTTATTTTAATATTATTTCGCCGTGATCGGTCTTCTAAATCTATTATTTTCTGTTAAGTTTTCACCTCTCCACCAAGTTGTCATGTAAGTCGACAGAGGGAGTTATGAGCACATTAGAAATCGCACAATTTTATTCTGTGTGGACCACTCTGTCTTCTAGTTGTTTAACAGCAGTGACAGGGGTAGATAGCATCATTAATGCCTGCTTTATTCCTCTTTGTTGCTGAAAACATCAGCTTTTAGATTGGCCCATTGTAACTGGTGCATCGTCAGGAGGAAAGTTTATAGCTGTTCAAGCTCTGCAAGGGACAAGATGTTCAGATCTCTTGTCACTGTTCTTTGGCAGCCAGGCTCAGTACTGAGGAGTCTATAGGAAAGGGAGATGGAGAGCCCATGATGTGCTATTACAATCCTCCTTGTCACGGGATTCATCTGCGTCCCACCTAAATGTTTTGCCTGGTGTGTGTGACAGCCCCTCATTGCCTCCACCAATTGGCCAGCAGGGAAGCGATTCTCCTTAGTCAGCAGCTCACCTCCGTGCGCTCAACTACTGCAGCTTTTTTGTCTATGGGTCCTCTCCGACTCAGTGCCGGCGCCATCTTGGAATCCCCCCGAGGAAAAGAACGCCTCATTTTAGTGGATTCTGTCCACCTCTTCCCCCGACCAGCCATAATGCAGGGTCCAGGGGTGATGAGAGTCCGATCGGGTCTGTGGCTGAGCGGTTGCGGTCCCGTCGCTAGTGTTTTGTGCCTGTGAGGACGGAGCTCTCTCACAGCACGGCCATAGGTCCCGACGCTAGACACGCCCCCCACGTGTATCTCTTAAGGCCGGCAGAGAAAATCCCACCTGATATGCGCTCCACACAATTGAATAGAGACGCCAGTTGATTTTCTATGGGAATTGCAGAAATGACTTCTAAGCCTCAAAATAATGACTTTTTTTCCTAAGGTGGTAGGAATGAAACTCAGTGCTGGGCTGGATGGGGTCCCCCCTGGGCACCGCAGACCTAAGCTTGTTTAACTCCTACCTCTTAAAGGGACCGAGAAAAAAATGACCTTTTCTGCACTCCAATGTAAGTCAATGGGGCGATTTTTTGGCTATGTGCTAGAAATGAAATTCAGTGCGGATTGGATGACAGGCACCCTAGGCACCCAGGATCGGCTTTAGTTTCACGTGTATCTCTTAAGCCGGCAGAGAAAACCCACCTGATATGCGCTCCACACAATTGAATTAGAGACGCCGTTGATTTTCTATGGGAATTGCAGAAATGACTTCAGTGCGGGCTGGATGGGGTCCCCCCTGGGCACCGCAGACCTAAGCTTGTTTAACTCCTACCTCTTAAAGGGACCGAGAAAAAATGACCTTTTCTGCACTCCAATGTAAGTCAATGGGGCGATTTTTTGGCTATGTGCTAGAAATGAAATTCAGTGCGGATTGGATGACAGGCACCCTAGGCACCCAGGATCGGCTTTAGTTTCACGTGTATCTCTTAAGCCGGCAGAGAAAATCCACCTGATATGCGCTCCACACAATTGAATAGAGACGCCATTGATTTTCTATGGGAATTGCAGAAATGACTTCTAAGCCTCAAAATAATGACTTTTTTTCCTAAGGTGGTAGGAATGAAACTCAGTGCGGGCTGGATGGGGTCCCCCCTGGGCACCGCAGACCTAAGCTTGTTTAACTCCTACCTCTTAAAGGGACCGAGAAAAAATGACCTTTTCTGCACTCCAATGTAAGTCAATGGGGCGATTTTTTGGCTATGTGCTAGAAATGAAATTCAGTGCGGATTGGATGACAGGCACCCTAGGCACCCAGGATCGGTTTAGTTTCACGTGTATCTCTTAAGCCGGCAGAGAAAACCCACCTGATATGCGCTCCACACAATTGAATTAGAGACGCCGTTGATTTTCTATGGGAATTGCAGAAATGACTTCTAAGCCTCAAAATAATGACTTTTTTTCCTAAGGTGGTAGGAATGAAACTCAGTGCGGGCTGGATGGGGTCCCCCCTGGGCACCGCAGACCTAAGCTTGTTTAACTCCTACCTCTTAAAGGGACCGAGAAAAAATGACCTTTTCTGCACTCCAATGTAAGTCAATGGGGCGATTTTTTGGCTATGTGCTAGAAATGAAATTCAGTGCGGATTGGATGACAGGCACCCTAGGCACCCAGGATCGGCTTTAGTTTCACGTGTATCTCTTAAGCCGGCAGAGAAAATCCCACCTGATATGCGCTCCACACAATTGAATAGAGACGCCAGTTGATTTTCTATGGGAATTGCAGAAATGACTTCTAAGCCTCAAAATAATGACTTTTTTTCCTAAGGTGGTAGGAATGAAACTCAGTGCGGGCTGGATGGGGTCCCCCCTGGGCACCGCAGACCTAAGCTTGTTTAACTCCTACCTCTTAAAGGGACCGAGAAAAAATGACCTTTTCTGCACTCCAATGTAAGTCAATGGGGCGATTTTTTGGCTATGTGCTAGAAATGAAATTCAGTGCGGATTGGATGACAGGCACCCTAGGCACCCAGGATCGGCTTTAGTTTCACGTGTATCTCTTAAGCCGGCAGAGAAAACCCACCTGATATGCGCTCCACACAATTGAATTAGAGACGCCGTTGATTTTCTATGGGAATTGCAGAAATGACTTCTAAGCCTCAAAATAATGACTTTTTTCCTAAGGTGGTAGGAATGAAACTCAGTGCGGGCTGGATGGGGTCCCCCCTGGGCACCGCAGACCTAAGCTTGTTTAACTCCTACCTCTTAAAAGGGACCGAGAAAAAAATGACCTTTTCTGCACTCCAATGTAAGTCAATGGGGCGATTTTTTGGCTATGTGCTAGAAATGAAATGCGAGTGCGGATTGGATGACAGGGCACCCTAGGCACCCAGGATCGGCTTTAGTTTTCACGTGTATCTCTTAAGGCCAGGCAGAGAAAACCCACTGATATGCGCTCCACACAATTGAATAGAGACGCCGTTGATTTTTCTATGGGAATTGCAGAAATGACTTCTAAGCCTCAAAATAATGACTTTTTTTCCTAAGGTGGTAGGAATGAAACTCAGTGCGGGCTGGATGGGGTCCCCCCTGGGCACCGCAGACCTAAGCTTGTTTAACTCCTACCTCTTAAAGGGACCGAGAAAAAATGACCTTTTCTGCACTCCAATGTAAGTCAATGGGGCGATTTTTTGGCTATGTGCTAGAAATGAAATTCAGTGCGGATTGGATGACAGGCACCCTAGGCACCCAGGATCGGCTTTAGTTTCACGTGTATCTCTTAAGCCGGCAGAGAAAACCCACCTGATATGCGCTCCACACAATTGAATAGAGACGCCGTTGATTTTCTATGGGAATTGCAGAAATGACTTCTAAGCCTCAAAATAATGACTTTTTTTCCTAAGGTGGTAGGAATGAAACTCAGTGCGGGCTGGATGGGGTCCCCCCTGGGCACCGCAGACCTAAGCTTGTTTAACTCCTACCTCTTAAAGGGACCGAGAAAAAATGACCTTTTCTGCACTCCAATGTAAGTCAATGGGGCGATTTTTTGGCTATGTGCTAGAAATGAAATTCAGTGCGGATTGGATGACAGGCACCCTAGGCACCCAGGATCGCTTTAGTTTCACGTGTATCTCTTAAGCCGGCAGAGAAAATCCACCTGATATGCGCTCCACACAATTGAATAGAGACGCCAGTTGATTTTCTATGGGAATTGCAGAAATGACTTCTAAGCCTCAAAATAATGACTTTTTTTCCTAAGGTGGTAGGAATGAAACTCAGTGTGGGCTGGATGGGGTCCCCCCTGGGCACCGCAGACCTAAGCTTGTTTAACTCCTACCTCTTAAAGGGGACCGAGAAAAAATGACCTTTTCTGCACTCCAATGTAAGTCAATGGGGCGATTTTTTGGCTATGTGCTAGAAATGAAATTCAGTGCGGATTGGATGACAGGCACCCTAGGCACCCAGGATCGGCTTTAGTTTCACGTGTATCTCTTAAGCCGGCAGAGAAAACCCACCTGATATGCGCTCCACACAATTGAATAGAGACGCCGTTGATTTTCTATGGGAATTGCAGAAATGACTTCTAAGCCTCAAATAATGACTTTTTTCCTAAGGTGGTAGGAATGAAACTCAGTGCGGGCTGGATGGGGTCCCCCCTGGGCACCGCAGACCTAAGCTTGTTTAACTCCTACCTCTTAAAGGGACCGAGAAAAAATGACCTTTTCTGCACTCCAATGTAAGTCAATGGGGCGATTTTTGGCTATGTGCTAGAAATGAAATTCAGTGCGGATTGGATGACAGGCACCCTAGGCACCCAGGATCGGCTTTAGTTTCACGTGTATCTCTTAAGCCGGCAGAGAAAATCCACCTGATATGCGCTCCACACAATTGAATAGAGACGCCAGTTGATTTTCTATGGGAATTGCAGAAATGACTTCTAAGCCTCAAAATAATGACTTTTTTTCCTAAGGTGGTAGGAATGAAACTCAGTGCTGGGCTGGATGGGGTCCCCCTGGGCACCGCAGACCTAAGCTTGTTTAACTCCTACCTCTTAAAGGGACCGAGAAAAAATGACCTTTTCTGCACTCCAATGTAAGTCAATGGGGCGATTTTTTGGCTATGTGCTAGAAATGAAATTCAGTGCGGATTGGATGACAGGCACCCTAGGCACCCAGGATCGGCTTTAGTTTCACGTGTATCTCTTAAGCCGGCAGAGAAAATCCCACCTGATATGCGCTCCACACAATTGAATAGAGACGCCAGTTGATTTTCTATGGGAATTGCAGAAATGACTTCTAAGTCTCAAAATAATGACTTTTTTCCTAAGGTGGTAGGAATGAAACTCAGTGCGGGCTGGATGGGGTCCCCCCTGGGCACCGCAGACCTAAGCTTGTTTAACTCCTACCTCTTAAAGGGACCGAGAAAAAAATGACCTTTTCTGCACTCCAATGTAAGTCAATGGGGGGAATTTTTGGCTATGTGCTAGAAATGAAATTCAGTGCGGATTGGATGACAGGCACCCTAGGCACCCAGGATCGGCTTTAGTTTCACGTGTATCTCTTAAGCCGGCAGAGAAAACCCACCTGATATGCGCTCCACACAATTGAATTAGAGACGCCGTTGATTTTCTATGGGAATTGCAGAAATGACTTCTAAGCCTCAAAATAATGACTTTTTTCCTAAGGTGGTAGGAATGAAACTCAGTGCGGGCTGGATGGGGTCCCCCCTGGGCACCGCAGACCTAAGCTTGTTTAACTCCTACCTCTTAAAGGGACCGAGAAAAAAATGACCTTTTCTGCACTCCAATGTAAGTCAATGGGGCGATTTTTTGGCTATGTGCTAGAAATGAAATTCAGTGCGGATTGGATGACAGGCACCCTAGGCACCCAGGATCGGCTTTAGTTTCACGTGTATCTCTTAAGCCGGCAGAGAAAACCCACCTGATATGCGCTCCACACAATTGAATTAGAGACGCCGTTGATTTTCTATGGGAATTGCAGAAATGACTTCTAAGCCTCAAAATAATGACTTTTTTTCCTAAGGTGGTAGGAATGAAACTCAGTGCGGGCTGGATGGGGTCCCCCCTGGGCACCGCAGACCTAAGCTTGTTTAACTCCTACCTCTTAAAGGGACCGAGAAAAAATGACCTTTTCTGCACTCCAATGTAAGTCATGGGGCGATTTTTGGCTATGTGCTAGAAATGAAATTCAGTGCGGATTGGATGACAGGCACCCTAGGCACCCAGGATCGGCTTTAGTTTCACGTGTATCTCTTAAGCCGGCAGAGAAAATCCACCTGATATGCGCTCCACACAATTGAATAGAGACGCCATTGATTTTCTATGGGAATTGCAGAAATGACTTCTAAGCCTCAAAATAATGACTTTTTTTCCTAAGGTGGTAGGAATGAAACTCAGTGTGGGCTGGATGGGGGTCCCCCCTGGGCACCGCAGACCTAAGCTTGTTTAACTCCTACCTCTTAAAGGGACCGAGAAAAAAATGACCTTTTCTGCAATTCCCAATGTAAGTCAATGGGGCGATTTTTTGGCTATGTGCTAGAAATGAAATTCAGTGCGGATTGGATGACAGGCACCCTAGGCACCCAGGATCAGGCTTTAGTTTCACGTGTATCTCTTAGCCAGGCAGAGAAAAACCCACCTGATATGCGCTCCACACAATTGAATTAGAGACGCCGTTGATTTTCTATGGGAATTTCAGA